>NC_082707.1:12788048-13052878 GCF_030144855.1 Hypanus sabinus | reverse complement strand
GCCTTCAAATATCAGTGCACTTCATATATACAATTAGATTGAAAAAGTGCAGAGAAAATTTACATTTAGAAAGATGTTTCTGAGGATTATGAAGCTGCGTTATCTGGAATGGTTGACTGGGTTAGGACTTTATTCCCGAGCGTGCAGACGATTCAGGGGAGATTTGATGAGATATATTAGATTATGAGGGGTATATATAGGGTTAATCAAAGCAGGCTGTTTCTACTACGGCTGGGTGAGACTAGAATTAAATGACATGAGTTATGGGTGAAAGGTAAAATGTTTAAAGGAACCTGAGGGGGAACTTCTTCACTCAGAGTATGGTGAGAGTATAGAATGAACTGACATTGCTAGTGCTGGATGTGTGATCAATTTCGGCATTCATAGGAATTGGGATAGATACATGAATGGGAGGAGAATGGAAGACAATGCCCTGTGTGGAGGTCGATGGGACAGAGCAGATTAATATACTGACGTGGATAAATTGGCCACAAAGACGTTTATGTGTTGTATGGATGTGGGAATCAATTATTGGAGAGAAAATATATCTTCCAATACTGTGGACGAAGGGATGGGGGGAGATATCCGATAGAATTTCATGTAATTACATCAACCGTTGCGTAAAAGCAAAATGTGATTTAATCAAGGATATGTATACAACATGAGAGAGCCAAGCAATGAGATGATATTATGTGGGCCCGTCTGTTACACAGAGTGTATTTTCGTGGAATGCGCTTCCCGGTGAAGTGATACAAGCAAATTCAATACAGGCGTTAAAGTGTTTTGTCGATAGGCTCATGCATATGCAAAGATTAAATGAAGTGGATCATATAATGACAGAGGATACCTGGGTTAATACTGCTGTCTTGGTCAGAGGCGGTATTGCGGGTGAAAGGACATGTTGCTGAGCAGTAAAATTGCGGTGTATTCATTAGTAACCCCTCATTATCCGGGACATGTACCTTTTCGTTACTACACCTGGGAGGAGTGCAGGAGACTGAAGAACCAGGTTCATTGGCCAATACAAGGTGTTTTCCTTTCTACTGTCAGATATCTGAATGGTATATCAAACCATTATGATTTGTCATTCCCTTTGGGAAAAAAAAATATATGCGTATTTAATGATCAAATATCTAATGATACATTATCAGAAAAGAGGCTGGACTGCGCAGACGCGTAACATATGGAGGCAAAGGTCTAAAAAGGAGAGGAATTTTACAACGGTCATTCATTTCGAGGCAAGAGGCGAAGAGTGAAGAAAAGGTATCTCGGAGAGAAGCCATTATTTTAACAGATGGGAGAAACAGAAGCTAGACTGCGAAGGCGGGTAACGTCGCGCGCCAAACTGTTAAAAAAGAGTCTGCCATATACAGCGGCCATCATCGTAGCGGCCATCGTCGGAGTGGACTGTCAGAGTGGGACGGCTTTGGGTCAACAGGCTTCGGCGTGAACAGGCAGAGGCAAGGGTAGTTCCACGGTAAGTTTTGTTTTGTTCGTTTATAGTAGAGAGAATACCAGGCAGGATGTTGGAATGCTCCTCTTGCGGGGTGTGGGAAGTCAGGGAGACCTTCGGTGTCCCTGACCACGACAACTGCAAGAAGTGCATCCAGCTTTAGGTCCTAACAAACCATCTTAGGGATCCGGAGCAGGTGCTGGATGACCTCCGGATCATTCGTGAGAATGAGAAGTCTATAGATAAAACGTACAGGGAGGCAATTACGCCAAAGGAACAGCTCACAGGTAATTGGGTTACCGTCAGGCGAGGGAAGGGGACTGGTCAGTTAGAGCAGGGATTCCCTGTGGCCATTCCCCTCAACAAGTATACCTATTTGGATACTGTTGTGGGGGGGGGGGGGAGTTTGGTGAATGACTTACCTGGGACAAGCTGCGGAAGCCCAATCTCTGGCACTGAGACTGGTTCTGCAGTGCAGAAGGGAGGGGTGGGGGGAGAACGAGGCGAGCGGTAGTGATAGTGAACTCGATAGTTAGAGGTACAGACAGGAGGTTTTGTGTTCGCGATGGCACATCATTCTGAAATGGGAAGGTGACCAGCCAGATGTCATGGGACACTTCGGTACCAATGACGTAGGAAGAAAGAGTGAGGAGGTCCTGAGTATAGAGAGCTTGGTAGGAAGTTTGAAAGCAGGACATCAAGGGTAGTCATCTTATGATTGCTACCTGTGCCACGTGCCAGTGAAGGTAAGTATAGGATGCTCTGGATGATGAATACGTGGCTGAGAAACTGGAGTAGGGTGCGGGGTTTCAGATTTCAGAATCATTGGGACCTCTTCTGGAGCAGGTGGGAACTGTACAAGAGAGATGGGTTACACCTGAACTACAGTGGGACCAATATCCTTGCAGGGAGGTTTGTTAGTGCTATTGGGGGGGTGGGTTTAAAATAGATTTGCAGTGGAATGCGAACCAGAGTGCCAGAGTAGAGTAGATAGTGGAGCGGGGCTGAAAATAAATGATAAAAATGATATTAAAGGTTCATGCAAAGTCACAAAAAGAAGGGCTGCGTGTGGTGGTAATAATCTTCTGACGTGTGTCTATTTCATTGCAATGAGTATTATGAGGACGGCTGACGAGTTGAGGGCGTGGATTGACACGTGGAATAATGACATTGTAGCCATTAGTGAAACTTGGCTACAGGGTAGGCAGGACGGGCGGCTTAATGCTTCAGGATTCTGACGCTTCAGATGTGATAGAGGCAGAGGGATGAATGGCGGGGTGGGGGGGGGATTATGGTGGCATTGCTAGTCAGTGAAAATGTCCCAGTTGTGCTCAGGAAAGACAGATTAGAAGACGTGTCTATGGTGACCATAAGGGTGTAGCTGAGAAACAGAAAAGTTATGTCCACTTTAATGGGGTTGTATTATTTACCCCCCAATAGTCAGAGAGAATTGGTGGAGCAAATTTGCAGAGAGATAGCAGACAACTGCAGGAAACATAAAGTTGTGATAGTAGGGGATATTAATTTTCCACATATTGATTGGGACTCCCATACTCTTAAAGGCCTAGACGGGTTAGAATTTGTAAAATGTGTTCAGGAAAGCTTTCTAGATCAATATATAGAGGTACAGAGGCTGCAATATTTGATCTGCTATTAGGAAATGTGTTAGGACGTAACGGAAGTGTTTTTGCAGGGGAACACTTTGGTTCCAGTAATCATAACACCATTACTTTCAACTTGATCATGCATAAAGATAGATCTCGTCCTCGGTTTGAGGCTCTAAACTGCAGGAAGGCCAAATTTGAAGAAATGAGGAAGGATCTATAAATTGGGACAGGTTGTTCTCTGTCAAGGATTTCATTGGTATGTGGGGGGCCTTCAAAGGAGAAATTCTGAGAGTGCAGAGATTGCATGTTCCTGTCAGGATTAAAGGCAAAGTGAATAAGAATAAGGAACCTTGTTCTCGAGGGATTTTGGACCTATGGTCCAGGAGACTTATCTATCCTTAGTCCGTAGAGCTCCCCAAGCATATTTTCAGAAAACCATGCTGCTTTGGCCTATCTTGTCATGTGTCTTCAGGTACGCCATAATCCCTAACAATCGATTCGAATACTTCCCAACCATTGATATCAGGCCAAAAAGGTCTATAGTTTCCTTTCTGCGGCCTCCCACCCTTCTGAAATAGCGGATTGACATTTGCAATTTCCAGCCATCCGGTACCATGCTAAAATTTTCGATTCTTCAAAGGTCGTTGTTAATACTTCCGCTATCTCTGCAGCTACTTCCCTCAGAACCCAAAGGTGCATTCCCTCAGGTCCAGGAGATATATCTACCCTCCCACCATTAAGCTTCCTGAGCGCCTTCTCAGTCGTAATTCGCACTACACAAACCTTTCTTCCCTGATGCTCTTTAATATCCAGTATACTGCAGTTGTCTTCCACTGTGAAGATTGCTACCAATTACTCATTCAGATCCTTTGCCATCTCTGTATCTCTCATTACAATATCTGCAGCGTCATTGTGTATTGGTGCAATATCTACCCTCGACTCTCTTTTAATCTGTATATACTTAAATAAGACTTTGAGCATTTTCTTTGATATTAGTCGCCAGCTTCCTCTCAAGAAGGGTCTCTCAGGAAGGCTGTCTACAAGAAAGTGCAGAGCCGTCTCTATTACAAGTAGGCTTGACAAGGGCGATGCAGTGGATGTTGTGTATTTGGACTTTCAGAAGTCCTTTGACAAGGTGCCACACATGAGGCTGCTAAACAAGATAAGAGTCCATGGAATTACGGGAAAATTACATAAGTGGATAGAGCGTTGGTTGGTTGGCAGGAAAGAAAAAGTGGGAATAAAGGGATCCCACTCTCAATTGCCTGCCGGTTACCAGTGGTATTCCACAGTGGTCCGTGTTGGGGCAGCTTCTTTTTACGTAGTATATCAACAATTTGGTTTATGGACTGGATGGCTTTGTGGCTAAGGTTGCTGATGATACAAAGACAGTTGGACGTGCCGGTAGTGCTGAGGAAACTGAGGGTCTGCACGGAGACTTGGATAGATTGGGGGAATTTGCAAAGAAGTGGCAAATTAATTACAATGTCGGAAAGTGTACGGTCATGCACTTTGGTAGAAGAAATAAACGGGCAGACTATTATTTAAATGGGAAGAAAATTCAAATTTCTGAGATGCAACGGGACTTGGGAGTCCTCGTACAGGATACCCTTAAGGTTAAGCTCCAGGATGAGTCTGTGGTGAAGAAGGCGAATGCAATGTTGACATTCCTTTCCAGAGTATAGGAGCAGGAATGTGATGTTGAGGCTCAATAAGGCACTGGTCAGACCTCAGTTGGAATACTGTGTGCAGTTTTGTGCTCCTTATTTAAGAAAGGATTTGTTGACATTGGTGCGGGTTCGGAGAAGATTCATAAGAATGATTCTTGGAATGAGAGGGTTAACATAAGAGGAACGCTTGACCAATCTTGGACTGCACTCCTTGGAGTTTCTAAAAATGGTGGCGGGGGGACCTCATAGAAACATTTCGAATGTTGAAAGGCATGGACAGAGTGGATGTGGCAAAGTTTTTTCCCATGGTGGGGGACCCTAGTACGAGAGGACATGACTTGAGGATTGCAGGGCGCCCATTCTGAACAGAGATGCGATTTTATTTTTGGCCAGAGGGTGGTGAATCTATGGAATTTGTTGCCACGGGCGACAGTGGCCAAGTCGTTGGGTGTATTTAAGGCAGAGTTTGATAGGTATCTGAGTGGTCGGAGCATCAAAGGTTATGGTGAGACGGCGGGGGAATGGGACAAAGGGGAAATTGGATCAGCTCATGATGAAATGTCGGAATATTCGATAGGCCGAATGGCCGACTGCTTCTCCTTTGTCTTATGGTCTTATAATTCACCCTTTCCTTCTTAATGACCTTCTTAGTTTCCTTGCACGAGATTTTAAATGCTCCCCGATACTCTCTCTTCCCACTATCTTTGGCTTCTTTGTATGCCCTCTCATTTGCTTTTACTTTAGCTCTGCCTTCACTTGTCAGACACGGTAGTGTCTTTCTTCCCTTTGAAAATTTCTTCTTATTTGCAATATAGATATGTCTTGCTCATCCCTCATTTTTCGCAGAAACTCCAGCAATTTCGGCTCTGCTGACTTCCTGCAAATGTCCTTTCCAGTCAATTTCCGCCAGTTCCTCACTCATGGCATTGTAATTTCCTTTATTCCACTGAAATACCGACACGTTGGATTTTATTTTTTCCCTCTCGAACTTCAATGTGAACTCGAACATTTTGTGATCACTGTTCCCAAAGGGTTCCTTAACCTGAAACTTTCTTATCAGCTCAGGATCATTGTTCAGCATCTAGTCAAGCACAGCTGATCACCTAGTGGGCTGAACTAAGAAAAAAACTGCTCTAAAAAGCCACCCATTAGACATTCTACAAATTCTTTCTCTTAACGTCTAGTACTGACCTGGTTTTCCGAATCCTCGTTCATGTTAAAATCCCCAGTGTTTATCATGAGATTGCCTTTCTGACACACTTTTTCTATCTGCTGCTGTAACTTGTGATCCACATCCAGGTTGCTGTTTGGAGACCTGTAAACCACTGCCATTTGGGTCTGTTTACCCTTTTGCCGTTTCTTAACAACCCATGGAAACGCCAAACCTTCCAATCCTATATTAACTTTTTCCAAAGATTTAATATCATTTCTTCTACAAAGAGCCACACCACCCCCTCTGCCTATTAACCTATCTTTCCGAAATGTCGTATATCCTTGGACGTCCAGCTCTTAATGGCAACCATCCTTAAGCCAAATTTCTGAGATGGCTACAACATCACATTTACCAATCTGTAGTTACATTTCGAGATCGTCCATTTTATTCCTTATGCTGCGTGCATTCAAATACAACACTGTCAGACCCTGGATCATCCCTGTCAAACTCTTATGAGATTGACAGATATGATCTTGTCTACCACTCCAATGTCAGCGCATCTGCTCTTGGATGAGGAGCCAAACCTGTTCATAATTCTCAATGAGCCATCTCACTAGTGCCTTATAAAGCCTCCGTATCACATCCCTGCTCTTGCATTGTTTACCTCCTGAAATGTGTGCTAACTTTGCGTTTGCCTTCTTCACCACGTCCTTTGCATCTCCAATTTTCGAATATTCTCCTCATTTAGAAAATACCCTGCACATTGGATTCTACTACCAATGTGCATGGCCACGCATTTTTCAACATAATAATTCATTTCTCACTGCCTTGCCCATTCTCCTAATCTGTCCTTCTGCAGACAACCTGTCTCTCAGGACCTCATTCCACTTCTCTCGTCGTCGTATCAAACGCAAACTTGGCAACAAAAGCAACTATTCCCTCAGCTAAAACATTGATATACAGCATAAAAAGGGGTTCCAACACTGATCTCTGTGGAGCAGTACTAGTAGCCGTAAGCCAACCAGAAAAATGATGCTCTTACCTCCGACTCATTGCCTCGTATCAACTAGCCAATGTTCAAACCATGCCACTAAGTTTCCTGTAAAACCACGGGCTCTTAAATGGGTAAGCAGCCGCATGTGCGGCACACTGTCAAAGGCCTTTGAAATTCCAATTAGATAACATCGACTTCATCTATCCTACTTGAAATCTCCTCAAAATATTCCAACAGGTTCGTCACGTAAAGTTTCCTCTTAAGGAAACCATGATGATATGGTCCTATCCTGTCCTGTGTCACCAAATACTCCATAGTCTCATCCTTAACAATTGACGCCAACATCTTCCCTAACACTGATGTCAGCCTAGCTGGTCTATAATTTCATCCGATAGCCTTCCTCATTTCTTTATCAGTAGAGTGACACCTGCGATTTTGCGGACCTCTGGCAGTATGCCAGAGAAAATTAGTTTACAAAAATCATTAACAATGTCTCCACAATCTTTACCTCTACCTATTTCAGAACACTAGGAAATTCATCTTATCACTTTTTGAGCACCTTCTCCCTTGTAATAGCATCTGTACTCTCTTCTCTTCCCTCACACCCTTAAATATCTGCCGCGCATCAAGTGGCTTCCACAGTGAAGACTGATACAACTAAACTCGTTTAGTTTATCTGCCATCGTCTTGTCCTGCATTATTTATTCTCCGCCCTCATTTTCTCGATGTCCTACATCCAATTTCACCTCTCTGTTTTTTTACATCTTTGCAAAAGCTTTTAGTTTTTACCACGCTCTTCGATATTTTTGTTACCTTGCTTTCATTTTTCATTTCCCCCACATGATTCATTTACCTGCTCTCTGTAGTATTTTAAAATCTTTTCAATTCTCTCTCTTTCCACTAATTTTTGCTTTCTTGTATGCACTCTCATTTGCTTCTGGATTAGCTTTGATTTTCTTGTCAGACACGATTGTACTATTTTCCTATTTGGGGATTTCTTCATTTTTGGAATATCTCTGTCCTGTACCTTCATTTTTTTCCAACATAAGCTCAGACCGATGCTACTCTGCTGTTATTCCTGCCAGCTTGCATTGGCCAATTGCTCTCTCATACCCTGTAATTTCATTTAATCTACTGAAATACTGCTACGTCAGACTTTATACTTTTTCCCTATCGAATTTCTAGCCGAAAGGAACATATTGCAATCACTGCATCCTAAGCTGCCTAATCAGCCCTGGTTGATTACATGATATCCAATACAAAATAGCTGATCCCCGAGTAGCCGCAACGACAAGCTGTTCTAAAAATCCATCTCATAAGCATTCAGCTAATTCAACCTCTTGATATCCATTTGCAAACTGATTCTTCCAATCAACCAGCATGATGAAATTTTATTTTGAAAAACCTTTTTCATTTATTTTTGTATTCTGTGGTCCATATCCCAGCTGCTGTTTGGAGTCCTGTCTATAACTGTGGCCATCACCCTTATATACAGTCATTTTACCCTTGCAGTTTCTTAACTCGACCCACAAGGATTCAACATTTTCGAAGCCTTGTCAAAACTTTCACCTGATTTGATGGCATTTTCTACCAGCAGAACCACGCCACCCACTCTGCCGAACTTCCTATCCCTCTTATACAGGATGTAACGTGAGACTTACAACTCCCAACTACAACCATACTTCAACCACAGTTCAGACAACCACGACAATCTGTAAAATGCAACAAGATCATCCACCTTATTTCATATACTCCGTACATTGAGACATAACAGTTTGAGCACTGAATTTGCTGCCCTTTTTGATTCTGCATCTCTAATGCATTGATAATCACCCTGCTGACTCCAACTTTGAGCCATCATCTGCCTCCCCTTCCTGACAGTCTGACTGCATGCTGTTTTTGCTTAATTTACCAACCATCTTATCCTGAGTCGCTTCACTCTGGCTCCCTCCCTAGCAACTCAAACAAACCTGCCTGCGAGAATATCGGCTCCACTCGGTTTCAGGTACAGCCTGTCATTTTTGATCAGGTCATAATTCCCCAGAAGATATACCGATGATCCATGAACCTGAAGCCCTGCCCCCTGCACCAAATGCTCTGCCAAGCCTTGTTCTTTCAGATCATCCTGGTTTTACTCTCGCTGGCGATTGGCGCAGGCAGAAAATCAATAATTGCTACAGAGGAGATCCTTTTTCTTAGCTTTCTACGGTGTTCTCTACACTCTCACTGAAGGACCTCTTTGTTTTTCCTTTTTACGTTATTTTTCAGGAAGGCATGTACCAGGACATCCCTCTCCCGCCCTCTGTAAAATGCTGTGGACGGGATCCGAGTCGTCCCTGACCTGGTACGTGTGAGGTAATATACCATTTAGACGTCCGTTCATGCCCACAGAACTTCGTATCCGTTCCTCTGACTATTGAGTCCCATATCACTATCGGTACCATCTTCTCCCACTTTCCCTTCCGCACCATGGACCTATGCTCAATGCCAGTAACCTGGTCTCTGCTGCATTCCCTTTCCCGGTTATCGCCCAAAAACAGTGTCCCATCCGTTTTGCTTCTATTTGACGGGAATGACCACAGGAGTGTTCTTTTTAACAGCCTATGTGCTTTTCCATTTCTCCTGACAGTCATTATGCTACCTGCCTTGTAGAGCTTCGGGATAACTATTTCCCTGTGACTCTGGTCGATTATCTCCTCACTCTCCCATATAAGCCGAAGGTTATCCAGCTACTGCTACGTATCCATAACACGGTCTTCAATTACAGGGAGCTGGATGTACTTCACGCAGATGTGGCTCCCTAGGAGACTTTGCTTCTCCGAGGACTCCAACACCCTGCATGAGGAACACACAGCAGCGATACTGTACTAGGTACAGTAAGAGAAATAAAGTGAAATTGAACAGATGCTTACACGGAGCCAACGCCTCTTTCGAGCTGAGGCTGTCTGAATGGGTATGTAATTTGATCCGAGTGGTTTTGATCTTTGATTGAATGTTGATGCAAGAAGGGGTAGTGTTAGCATCTCAAAAGCCGCTGATCTCCTGCAAAACAGTCTCTAGAGATTACAGGGAATTCTGTGAAAATTGATTCTGTGCGTGAAAACGCTTTATTAATGGGGTGAGTCAAAGAGGAATGGCCAGGCTGGTTCAAGTTGACAAGACGGCCAGAGTAATTCAAATCTTTATGCACAACACCTCATCGAATGAACACGTGGAAGGGCTTCTATAACAGAAGACCAAAGGTCGTATGAAAGCTGTACCTAACAATGTTGCCGCCATGTGTAATTCTTGTCCATTTATATCCTTCATTATTACTCATATTTTCGTTCGAATGATTAAGTTTCCTCCATCGGTGCAAAATCTCCTTACATACAAAACATCAAACAAGTATCCTTGAGGAGACTGGTAACTCTTTCCGGACAAATTACTGTATCTAATCTTTAATTAGGAAGTTGAGTAAATCAAGTATTACCACACCGTGGACTCTAACAATTTTCTTTCGTTATTACACAATGTATTCAACACTTAGTAGACACTAGTATGTCGCTATTATCAGCCACTTCTAAACCTCTCGACAGTTACTGTGCCACACAACGAAGACACTATACAATTGGCAAAACATTATCGCGCTTCATAAATTCACATTGACGCAGCTGAACGATATAATTATTTTACAGATATTTTGATATCGCGGGCTTCCTCATCCATCTTGGTATTTTCACAACTATTCAAGTCAAACGAACAGTTGGGTAGTTCTGTGTTTTCTTTGCTTCGACTACTAAATACCTGCATCACATTTATTATCCACAGAAACGTACATGAATCTGTAAAATTTTGGAAGCTGTTATCCGATGTACCACTGAGTCGAAACCATTTGAGAATTACTTCAGGCTTAAAATTTTGATAAGTATTTCTAACTTTCAGCAACATCATCTGATCAAGAAATTCCCGAAGCGTGTCATCTTAATTGACTTGAATAAGAAAATTAAATAAAAATGTTGCAATATTTAAGTTCCTCGAAGATCCAAATAGCACTGAGTAATAGAACGTGTTTGGCGTAAATTTGAGATTGGTACTGGTGGATAAGTTTCAATACCTAAAGCTTAAACAGGAAGTAACCATGAATAGAAATCACACATCACATTACCGTTTGGTCATACTCTGTTAAACTTGTTTGACGTAATCTGTTTATACAGTCTAATGTAAATTATTCACTATAGATTTTACGTATATTTGAATCACGTGAGTTCAATTCTTAAACAATGATTAAATTAACCTGTCGACGCAACAAAAATATTCGAATCTGCGTTCAATGTACGAGGATTGCACAGCCGATGAGGTTATGATGCAAGAAGCATTGGCAGTTAATGTGAAGTTCCTATCATCATCTGTTTCTTTGTATTAATCTCCGGTTTCAATAAGATGATATAGCATTTTGGCACAAAAATACAAACTAGCAGACCGAAGCTTGATGCCCAAATGGCGAACACTTCAACAGCCACGGTGTACTTTCCTGGAGAGCTCACATAGGCTGGAATGAAAGTTATCCAAACAGCAGAAAAGATCAGCATGCTGAAGGTGATGTACCTGGCGTCGTTGAAACTATCCGGCAGCTTCCGTGCAAGGAATGCAAGCACTAAACACACAATGGACAGCAAAGCAATGTAAACAGAGACAATGTAAAAGGCTGTCACTGAGCCCACGTTACATTCCAGAATAATGATGTCTCTATAATGGCTCATGTTTTTCTGGGGATAGGGAGGTGACAAACTTATCCAGACAATGCAAACTAAACCTTGCATAAAGGTAAGAAGGAAGACGCCCACTCGTTGCTGCACAGGTCCGAACCAATTCATTACACGGCTATTGGGTTGATTTGCTTTAAAGGCAATCACGACAAGTATGGTTTTCCCGAGGATGCAGGAAATGCAGAGAACGAACAGAATTCCGAAAGTTGTGCGGCGCAACATGCACGAGTAGCCGGATGGTTTTCCTATGAAGGTGAGTGAGCAAACGAAGCAAAGCAGCAAGGCGAAGAGAAGTAGAAAGCTTAGTTCAGAGTTATTAGCTTTTACCATGGCAGTTTTCCGATAGCGGTAGAAAATGGCAGCGATGAACAACGTAAAGAACACTCCTACTAGAGCAAGCGTCACTAATATAAACCCAAGACCTTCGCCAAATGAAAGAAACTCAGTCTTCTTGAGAACACATTGTGTTTTTGCCTGATTAGTCCAGTATTCTGATGGACACTTGATGCAATCCGTGGAATCTGGAAAAAAATTTATTTTATATGTAAATATGTGAGCACAGTACTGCGGAATTGAGAGACGTGGTTGTGCATCTTAGCACTTACCAGTGGCATTGCTGATCTCACCATCAGCACACCTTGCACAATTAAAGCAACATACTGGCTGCCCTTTCCGGCTGACCTTTCTTGTTCCAGGAAAGCATGGTTCTGAGCAAACAGCTCGTGGGATCTGAAGAAACAGAACACACCCTAAAAGCATTCATTGTATGCGTAAATAAAGCCGTTGAGCAAGCTGTGCAGCTAACAGAAATCCTTAAAATTAATATTGAGAAGGCAGAGTAAACTGACTGTCCAGCGAATGTCAAACTGAGATAATCTGGAAAAGTATTAGATGTGAGGTATATGATTTCATAAAAGGGGAATACTAGAATAGATACTTTGAGTCTTGAGAACAGAATGTGCATCCCATGACAGCAGAGCTTTTGAAGTTCGGCTTTCAAAATCAGGAATGATTCGCCTGGAATAAATGAGTAAGGAGCAGTATATGATCGCAGTTCAATACATTCTCACAGGAAGGTTTCATACATTGATCTTATAGTCCCACGAGAAAATGAGAATCAAAATGTCAGAAATGGGCCTTACATTGCATAAATCTAGGGCATTATCGGCAATAGAATATAATTGGTTCTATCTGCAATAGGACATATAATACAAATATAGACAACTAAAACAGAGTAGCACGCCCTTCGTGCGGAAGCATTAATCT
Organism: Hypanus sabinus; assembly: GCF_030144855.1. Classification (NCBI taxonomy): domain Eukaryota; kingdom Metazoa; phylum Chordata; class Chondrichthyes; order Myliobatiformes; family Dasyatidae; genus Hypanus; species Hypanus sabinus. The sequence goes on along the minus strand of NC_082707.1, from coordinate 13,039,987 downwards.
TACTCATCCCGTCGAATTTCACCTGGATCATAGGTCTCCATAAAGCTGCCATTCATGTATAGTATCTCCTCAATTTTCACTCAAAAGTTGATATCAAACCCGCATCCACCAATTGCGCAGCAGGTCGTTCCACACCCGAACCACTATCTCTGCGCAGGAGGTTCCCCACGTGTTCACCTTAATCATTGCACATATCACCCTTACCCAAGACATCTAGTTGTAGTCTCACCCAAACTCATTGGAATAAGCCTGCTTTCATTTCTCCACTCTCTTCGCCTCATATGTTTTGTTTTTCTTTATATCTCTAGCAAATCTCCCTTCAGCCGTCTCCGTTCTAGTAAATAATGTCTGAAGCTTTTCAAATTTTCCCAAATACTCAGATTCTCAAGTCTGGTGAGCATCGTTGTAAATCTTCTTTTCACTCTTTTAAACCTATTCATTTCTTTACTGTGTGCAGATCATTAAAATGCACGCAATACTCAAAATTCGGACTCACCAACATTTTACACATTTTCAAAGTTGAATCTAACTCATGCACTAAATACTAAATTTATAAAGCCAATTGTGTCAAAAACTTTCTTTGTGACCCTATCTATGCGTGATTCCATGCTCAAGAAGCTATGGATCTATCTTCCCAGATTCCCAGATCTCCTTTCTAAAGGTTCATTTTATTGTCAAGGTATGCATGAATCATACAACTTTGATATTTGTCTACTCCTGGTACCTATTCAAAACAGATGTTAATGAAAAAAAATGTTAATGGCTGTTAATGAAAAACATGACGTCAACTACGCCCCGCCTCCTCAACAGCAATGAAATAAGTAAAGAAATTCCCCACTGCCTGCAGCAAAGCAGCCATATTCACAAGCAGAGGATCAACGATCCTCTGGCACAGAACAATCTCCGACACCTCAATCGCAGAAAATAACCGCGAGAGTAGCACCAAAACCCCAAATCTCTCTTACACACAAAAAATGAACAGATCACCCACCCGCCAATGGTGCACAAACAAGATAAAGCCGAAAATGTGAAGGAAACCAATGCACAGTCCAATAAACACATGAATCTCAGAAAGTGGGTATCAACTTTTCGCTGAAAACGAGGACAGCAGCGCTGTGAACTCTGAACTTTTGTAAATAATGATGCCCATCCCGGTCCTAACGCCGCGGACCGAGACCGAACGCGTCGATTTGCCTGCCGACTGTCTGGGCCCAAGCCATCGTACAGTGCTCCGCATTAACCACAATGTTATAACTTTCCTTGCCGCTTCGAGGCGAAATCATTCTTGACCCCTTCTCTGGTCTTTTCTACCAGTCGTTTTGTGTTTTTGCACCTCTTCTTCTGTCCCGTCTCTGATCTCCATGATGCAGACCCCCTTCTGGTTGCCCAACCAATGAACTTCCTAACATTACAGTTCGCCCCAACCTCCACAACTCTGAGTCACAGGTCCAGTCTAGTAGCCAGAGAATGGCCAAAGGGGTACTCAGCACTGGTTGTCTAACCTCTCTCCCGCCTTATTTTCACCCATTACCTGTGTCCTGCACCTTGCTTGTAACTACCTCCCTGCTGGTACTCTCTATCAACCTCCGAGCTTCCCTCATGATCCGTAGTTCATTCAGGTCCAGCTCCAACTCCTTAACATGGCATGTTAAAACTGCAGCTGGATCCGCATCTTGAATTATAGCATTCAGGTATTTCTGCCTTCCCACATCCCACAGGAGCAGCATTCTATCATCGTGTTTGACTTTTCCAACGGTTTATGTGTGTAAGATGAAAGAAAGAAAGATTAAACAACGAAAGATACCCTCCGTTAATGGACTACACATCACATCGGCGAAGCCTCAAAGAACAAAGGCCTCAACACCCCAACCTTACATTGACCTGTTCATACAATGGCCGCTAATTTCTCAAAACAAGCATCACATTATGCAGAATCCATTTTCTCCTTGAGAGCTGTAGGATGCATAAGAATCCGATTGCTCCTGATCTCTTTTGAAATGTCACGACTCTTCCAAGGATTTCATATATATCCCAGGCATGCAACTATTTTACATTTCGCTAACGTAGAAGAAGGCCATACTGCATTTCCGCTCGTGCTAGATTTTAACCGTGTCTTTGATTCAACGCAGGTGAAAACAGACATTTAGAATTTGCTAGAAACGTGAATGTTTCAAATATGTTGCATATGTATCACACAAAGAAGACAGGTGCACCCGAGACAGCCAAGTTTCGGATCCGGGGTAAAGTATCTGATGTAAGAACAAAAAGGTGCTGCTGACATCAGGTGAGGTCTTTGGAAGGTATTCTAAGGGACCCGATACTGTATATAAGTATTCGGATATACAGGCAATGGTTAGAGGTAGGCAACATCGATTTATGCCAGGCAGGCCATCTCTAGATATTTTCAGGAAGGTACTAGGAAATTTGATGAAGGCAAGACAGGGGAATGTTGTCTACAGGGACTTCAGCAAGGCAGATAACAAGGTCCACTTTAAGGGTTGGTGAAGATTCAGTTGTTCGGTATTAGAGAACGGTAGTAAATTATCATCACGGGAGAAGCGATAGAGTTGTAATAAATGATTGTGTCTATAAGCGGGTCGTCTGTGAATTGTGGTGTCCCATAGGGACCGGTGCTATTTTCTGAATGATTATAGTCTATTTCAACAATATGGAAGGTAATGAGGATCAGTAAACAGCGGATGAATTCTAGATTGATCCTGTAGTGGAAAGCAAGATAGACGGCCAAAGCTTGCTGCGGAATATGGAAGAGCTGCATAATTGGCGAAAAAATGGCAGATGTAATTTAATATAGGACCGGCTGGTGGTGTAGCTGCATCAGCATTGGATTTCAAAGCAGATGGTCTTGAGTTTAAACACAGCCGGGTCCCAAACTGGGCAGCAACATAGTCTGTGCAGAAGAAAATCCTGTCAAACTACTTCTGCATTTTGCCACGAAAACCCTATCAACCCTCAGGTTCATGAGTTCGCGAAGAATCGGACTTGATTTTCTGACTGACCAACATAACTTAATCGAGACAAGGGTGAGGTGTTACATTGTGGGAGTACAAACCACTGTAGGACTTACACGTGAGATGTAGGGTACTATGGAGTGAGATAGAGCAGTGGGATATGGAAATACAAATTCATAATTTGTTCCAAGTCGTCTCACAGATGGATAGGACCATAAACAGAAGGTGTGGCGCATTGGCCATAAATCTAATTACTGAGTATAGGAGTTGGGATGCTGTACTGAAGTCATAAACAACCAGTGACTTTTACTCTGGGATATTTTGTCAGATTTAGACAGCTACCACCAAGAGCGATGTAAGATTGAAAGATACAGAGAAAGCGAGGATGTTACCAGGACTTGAATTTTAGAGAACCATTGAATAGGGTAGTACTGTATGTTGCCTGTGATATTAATGGATTTGTGACTAAATTTGCCGATGTTTCAAGGACAGCGGGAGGAGCGAGCAGTGTTGAGGCAAGAGAGCCTGCATAGAGACTTAGATAGTTTAGGTGAATGGGCAAAGAAGTGGCAAATGAAATACGTTGGAAAGGGTTGGTCATGCACTTTGGTAGAAGAATCAAACGGGCAGTCTATTGTTTAGATGGGAAGAGAATTCAAAATGCAGAGATGCAAAGGAAGTTGGGTGTCCTTGTGCAGGATAACCTAAAGCTTAACCTCCAGTTTGAGTCGGCAGTGAAGAAAGCATTCATTTCTGGAGATAGAGAATGCACGAGCAGGAAGGTGATGTTGAAGTTCCATAAGGCAGTCGTGAGGACACACAGGGTACTGTGTGCAGTTTTGGGCTCCATATATTAGAAATGATATACTGACATTGGAGAGGGATCAGAGAAGTTATATGAGAATGATTCCAGGAATTAAAGGGTTACTGTATGTGGAACGACTGGCAGTTCTTGGGCTGTATTTCCTGGAGTTTAGTAGAATGAGAAGGGGTCTCATAGAAACATTCCAAATGTTAAAAGGCCTCAACAAATTAGATATGGCAAAGTTATTTCCCATGATAGGGGCTCCTTGGACAAGAGGGCACAGATTCAGATTGGAGGACTTTCATTTATGACAGAGATACGAAGAAATTACTTTCGTCAGAAGCTGGTTAATCTGTCGAATTTGTTGCTACGAGCGTCTGTGGAGGCCAGGTCATTGTGTACATTTAAGGCAGAGATATATAATTTCTTGATTGCTCAGGGTATCAAAGGGAAGGGGGAGAAAGAAGAGGTATGGGGATGACTGGAATAATTGAACCAGTTCATGATTCAATGACAGAGAGGTCTGGACGGGCCGAATGGCCTACTTCTGCTCCTATATCTTATGGTCTTAGGCTCTTATGTATTCTCTAGAAGGTGGAAGTGTGAGGGTAGGTTTGAAAGAGCTATACAAAATTGTGAAGGGGAGAAATAGGTTAAATTCGAGCAGGTTTTATTTCGCACTGGAAGGTGACTCTGGGACTAGTGATTATGAGGTAAGTGTGAAAGGTGAAAGGTTTAAGGAGAACATGAGTGGCATATTTTCACTCAGAAAATGGTGTGAGTGTGGCACATTCTCCCATCGGAATTGTTGAATGCAGGTTTGATTTCAAAATTTAAGATAATTTTGGAAATGTACATGAATGGGAGATGCGTAAAGATCTATGATCTGGTTGCTGGTCAATGAGATTAGGGGGCATAATAGTTCAGAACAAACCAGATAGTCCAATTGTTTTGTTCCTGTGTTGCACTGTTCTGTGCCCCTATGCCCCGATGACTCTACAAAGCCAAAATTGCGTTAAACAATAAAGTTTTCACGCTAGTAATTATTGCTGTGTGAATAGAAATAGAATGTAGATTCACTCTGGCACACTGCAACATAAGATCGCCCCCTATCATCTTTGCGCGTCCCACCATTCAGACTGCACATAGCCGAACTTCCCTGGCCTGAAATCCTATTTCTTACGATTTCTGCTTCATCCTCAAATCCTTCCAAACATATATATATATAACTACATCTTAAGAATAATCATTGATCTGGCCACCAACACATTCAGGGGTAGAGAATCCCAAATATTCACAAAAAGCTCAGAGAAGGAAAAGCTACACATCTCAGTTTGAAATGAAGAGCGTCTTACCGCGAGTCTATGCAAATATTCAACGATTTTCAACATCTATCGTCAGCATGTCAGCAATATGTGTTTCTACAATACAAATATAGAAGCATAGAAAGCCAACAGCACAATACAGGCTCTACGGCCCACAATGCTCTTCCAAATATGTACATACTGTAGAAAGTACCAAGGGTTACATATAGCTCTTTATTTTCTAAGCTCCAGGAGATTCTTAAAAGACGCTTCATCAGGACTGAAGAGGGAAGAGGAATGGACCCGATAAAGAAGGTGTGGGATGGAGGAAATGAGAAGACTGGTAGGTGCCAGGTGACAAAACAATAAAACGAAAGATCAGGGGTTGGGGGAGGGGAAACCTGGAGGGGATAAGCAGAAAAGAAGAAGAAAGAAAGTAAGCAGAAAGCACTATGTGTAGTAGAAAAAGGCAGAATCATGAGAAAGGTTATAGGTAGCTGGAGGAGGAGGCGGAGTGAAACTGGATTGGGAGGAGGGAGAGGGAGAGAATTACCTGAAGTTGGAAAAATCGATGTTCATGCCAAGGGGCTCGAGACTACCCAGACAGTATGTCATGTGTTGCTCCTCCAACCTGAGTTTGGCCTCATCATGGCAGTAGAGGAGCCATGTATGGACATATCTGAATGGGAATGTGAAGCAGAGTTGAAGTGGGTGGCAACCAGGAGATCCTATTTGTTGTGGCGGATGGAGCGGATGTTCTTGACGAAGCGGTCCACCAATCTGCGTCGGGTCTCGCTGATGTAGAGGAGGCCGCACCGGGAGCACCGGATGTAATAGTTGGCCCCAACAGACTCACAAGTGAAGTGTTGCCTCACCTGGAAGGTCTGTTTGGGGCCCTGATTGGTAGTAAGAGCGGAGGTGTAGAACAGGTGTAGCAGGGATAAGAACCAGGTGGGAGATCTGTGGGGAGGGATGTTTGAACCAGGCAGTTGCGGAGTGAAAGATCCCTGTGAAAAGCTCAGAGGGGTAGAGAGGGAAAGATGTGCTTAGTGGTGGGGTCCTCTTGAATATGGCGGAAGTTGCGGATGATAATATGCTGGATCTAGAGGCTGGTGGATTCGTATGTGAGATCAAGTGGTACACGGTCCCTGTTGCAGTAACGGGAACATGGGGTGAGGGCTGAAGTGCGGGGAATGCAGGAGATGCGGGTGAGGGTATCATTGATTACGGCAGAAGGGAAATCACGATCCTTAAAGAAAGAGGTCATTTGAGATGTCATGAAAGGGAAAGTTTCATTTTCAGGTTTCCACGAATGTTGCCCGACCTGCTGAGTTCCTCCAGCGTGTTGTACGTGTTGCTTTGACAAGAGCATCTGTAGTGTACATTGTGCCTTAAAACTCCCTGTCATATCCGACTCCACCACAGAGGCTGGCACGCCATTCCATGCACTAACTACGCCCTGCTTAAAAAAAAACTTACCCCTGACATTTTCTCTGTAACTACTTGCAAGCACCTTAAAACCGTGCAATCTCGTTTTTGCCATTTCAGCCTTGGGAAAATTCCTCCGACTATCCAAACGATCAATGCCTCTCATAATCTTATACACCTCTTTCAGATCACTTCTTACCCTCGGCCTCATCAAGGAGAAAAGCCCGAGTTCACTCAATCTATTTTCATAAAGCATGCTCCCTAATCCAAGCAACATCTTTGTAAATCTCCTCTGAACCCTTTCTATAGTTTCCTGTAGCGAGTTGTCCAGAACTGAGCATATTACTCCAAGTGGAGTCTGACTCGGGTCCCATGTAACTGGAACGTTACTTTTGAGCTCTTAAACTCAATCCCACGATTGGTGAAGGCTAATACACCGTATGCCTTCTTATCTTAGACATGCAAGTATTTTCCATTTCGCAAACACACACATATATATATATATATATATATATATATAGATAGTTAGATATAGATATGGGAAAGAGAAGCTCATACCCTATTTCCAGTCGTGCTAAACATGATTTCCTCGACATTCAGCGTTAGCTCCTGGCCTTGCGGAGCCGAACCATCATAATATCCGATATTTACAATGTCGACGCTGCCCTTGAAATTCATTCGTAAGTTAACGAAGTCGTATCTTGGCACCGGGTCACCATTTTCATCAAAATATAAGGTTTCTCCCGTCTTCACTGTGAAATTCACGGTGCGTAGGTAGTGTAGGAACTGGGTGGGTTGGTGTGAAGAGGTAAACAAAGAGTGACTATTGTTTAAACGGGATGTGCGGATTCAGTCCACGTAAATATAGACATATAAACTTCCCGTAGACGTAAATGATGGATAGGTGCTGCATTTGTACCATGTAAAGGTGTTTATATTTCACACTCTCGATGATTGGATCCGGCGGAAAAAAAAATAACAGTAAGTATGGCAAGTGGTCCTCAGTGGGTCACGTTGCACTTGTAGCTGGAATTGGAAGGACCATCCGTTTACCTCCACAGATGGTACCTGACCCGCGGGGTTCCTCCAGCAATATGTTCATCGGCATTGATATTGGTTACGGCTCGAAGTATAACGAGTAAACTTGTCAGGAGGGAAGAGGGTAACTAAGGAGATATTATACTTGCCGCGGATCATCTGTTAAAAATACTGAATTAAAATTTAGGAGTTGTACATCGAGGTTACAGACTGAAACGCATCCTGTAGGCATGCATGGAAGTGTAAATTAATAGGCGAACAGCCCTTTTCTGTTAGAATGTACCTCTTCACCACCAGCGAAGACACAGGAAAAGTTCCATGCGGGTTCACTGTCCGGAAAGGAGGAGATCTGTATCAGTACCCTCCCCAAATTTTATCCTTCAGCTAATATCTCTACAAACGATACAAGCACGAATCACACTGTTATTGGGAAATATTGCATCTCTATACATAGGCTGCTCTATTTGGCACTTACCAATAGACTGACGTGCTCTGCCTTTGGAAACATATACTGACAAAGAAAGGTTTTGTCGCCTCAAATAGAACTCGTTGGCAGACACAGAGTCCTCCGCAGTTGATTACACACACAGAAAAATCGAAAGATATAAGCTGCAAACTGCAAACGTACCTTTCCACACTGACATTGAGGTGCTGACTTTGTTAAAGGAAGTGAAGGCCTACCTGCCAAGGCTCGAAATTTGCAATATGCGCGCACGTTTTATTCTTGAAGGGTCCATTCCCTTCGACACAGGTTAACAGATCATGGAGTGCGTGAGCGATGGAGTAGACCGCCGTGTACACGTGGTATGAACTCCCATCCATTATTGCTGGAAGATAGTTACTTTCTGTTCCTTCCACCTGCTCCTTACCAGTGCACTGACGAAGGTGACTTGAATACTTCCCCGGGCTTGTGCTGTTTTCGACGTTCAAAGAGCAGGTGAATAAAGTTTCCCAAAATTCCCTTACCAAAATGTTACCAGGAAACTTGGAAGGATGGATGTTATGAAGGTAATCTCTAAGATCATCTATCTCTATCCTTCGGGTAGCCGGACCTATTGCTCCGTTAAGGTAAGTTCCTCTTTGTTTAGGCGGGAGAATGTTTTTTGTGATCCACGCCTCACTTCCAATCCATTGTATGCCGGTTACATTTTGCCGCCAAATCTCATTCAATAAAATTCGCATATCACCACTGTGGACAAAAGCCACTACCACTTTAGTAGACGCCTGTTTAATTACCTGTACAATTTTACTGATTTTTTCAGGCGGGTCGGTCCTGTAAAATGACTCAGAGTAGGCAATGCAAACCCCAAACTTTTCCACATGTTCCACAAATCCTTGCATTCCGAAATGTCCATAATCGGTGTTACTTCTAATGGTTCCAATCCAAGTCCAGCCAAAGGTTCTAACCAGTTTTGCAAGGAGTTTGGACTGGTATTGGTCACCGGGGATAGTTCTGAAAAACGTGGGATATTCTCTCTTATCACTGAGACAAGAGCAGGTGGAATAGTAACTAACCTGTAGAGAAAAGAAGATGATGAATACCTGGATCCGTTATTTACCATATGTGATTCTAATACCTATAGCGGTTCGTGTTAATTATTTTATGTTTGTACATAACTCTAATACTGAATACAAAACATGAAGAATAGACAAAATGCATACGTGAATTACTGACAAAATTTACAATGCACGGTACACTAGTTACTTATTGTTTAGCAATAATGCTCTCTTTAGACATCTCAGAGTTATTGCATTCAATTCTGGCGTTCTACCATAGAAACCAGATGAGGCTTCATAGGAGGTGCATAAGAGGTTTAATGGTTGTTGCTGGGATTATAGTATATGTGCTATAAGGAAAGTCTGGACCAATTTGGGTTGTTTTCCTTGGAGGGCTGAAACTGAGGAGAGACCTGATGGAAGTTTATGACAGGAATGGACATAACAGACTAACAATATCATCCCTCCTACTTTAAAATGTCTCATGCCAGATTGTGGACATTTAAGTTGAATCGGGCTATGCTTAAAGTAAATTTGACGGTCATTTTCTTTTTTATCCAGAGAATGGTTTTGCGTGCAGAATGCGCTGGTCAGGATTGTGCCATTTAAGAGACTCTTTAGTACACGAATGTGCATAAAATGGAGTGATCAAGACAATGTGGACAAAGGCACTAGCTTAGATATGCATTTAATTGACAATGTAATGAGTTCAGCAGAATATTATTGGGCCGAGTGGTCTGATTCTGAGCTGAACTCTGTGTGCTTTCTTCTAAAGCAACCAAATTTACGAAGGCTAAGCAGAACGTTTTCAAGAGTTTTGCCATGAATGGTGCACAACGTGAGGCCCTTCGTTGTTCGGGTCTGACAATGAATATTGCGTTTCGGCTGTCTCCACATTCCAAAAGCTAGTACGCAAACCAGAGCAGTAAGATATGGAGATCAAGCTGTTGCACTTGCAGTAGCTTCCCTCCAGGCCCACTACCCCTTCCACGCAGCTGATGAATCTAAGGGAACGCAGAAACATAGACAACCTACAGCACGATACAGGCCCTTCGGCGCACAGAGCTGCTCCGAACATGTCCTTAATCAGAAATTCATAACGATACCGACAGAGTCCGATGCCGTTTGACACGAGCGATTTCGCAGTAGTTGCCAGTTAATATTGAGGTCAAGATGGGACAGCCTGAGGGGTTCCATTTCCGGATTTGCCCTCGGGGCTTGCTCCGAAAGGCTTTTCAAGAGTGAGTATATCCGCAAGGCAGCGGAGCTTTGAGTTCAGAATTTTGCTTCTCATAAATGAGCTGCTACATACGGCTAACGAGCTGTATCTGTCCGATCCGTCTGGTTTGAAGTCTCCAGTAACACTAGTTTGCCCTATCTCCTGTAGAAACGGTTGCGCCGAGACCAGTTGCTAAGCCATACGTTAAGGTATGTAGCTGGACATGCTTGCTGGAGGTTATCTGAGACACGGATGCAGTTAATGGGTGGTGTGAGCTTAAACCCATTACCTCCCCGGCGGTAACCATCGAAACGAACCTCTGCTGACAATCCATAATATAAAATAGAACTGCCAGTGAATCTCAACGACGACAAAAATTCAATATATCAAATACATATTTTTATTGTGTTAGTACCTTAAATTAAGACCTGTCTCTATTTCAACTAGTCCTGACAAGAGACCCTATGCTTTTGTCCTTGCTAACGAGAAGATGGTACCGCCATAATAAAAATGCATTCAAATATTTGACACATTACCAGTGGAATCCCAAATGATCCTATTGTCCTTGCGATTACGATGGAGCTTGTAGAAATATCGCATCCAACAATGGCAACGACGTTGGAGGAGCCTCTGCATTCAAGGTATTCAATTGATTCTTCTTCTCCATTCATCAAAGCGAGCGCTGCATTCGAGGCGATCGCGGAGGACGAGCAGTCGTCGTGGATCTGATACCCAAGAGTGATTCCCGGTAGGAGATTCTCATTCTGGTTTATTTCGTCAATGGCAAAAATCATTGTCTGCACCAGTCGGAATTTTTCAAATTCAAAACTGTGGGATAAACGTAAGATGAGGCAATAAAACTTTTTAGGTTCACAGTTCAACAAGGTGCTACGACAAAATTTAAAATATAAGCGTTCTCGTGTGTCGATGAAGGACGCACACCACACTGATCTCGGCACGGGACGCACACTGCTTATTTATCATTTCGTCACCTACGGGCGTTAAATATCGGGCATGCCTCATTTCACAGTAAACAGGAGTCAACGCACCCCACAAGAAAGGGCTCAACCATATTTCTGGTCACAGTCGACCTCACAGGAAATTAAATAACTAGGTCAAATGCTATGAAGCTTCCTTCGGTGGTTTTATTTTCTGGTGGCGCTGATTGGAATTCACATCCAACCAAACTATGGTATTTAAAAGCATGAGTGTGCAGACACATATTATCTCTAACTTTGCAATCTGCCGTAATTTCCCGCGATAGTTCTGAAATTAGATCTCCCTGATTTTACTTCGATATAAATACACATGGACATTTACACTTCAGAACAGAAAGATGATCAAGTGGAACAGAAATACGACATTGTGCCGAACGAATTATAATGCTTATATGTCAAATTAACCCAATCCTCTGAACCTACACAATGTCTCCATTCTCACCCCGCCGCCACTATGTACCTAACTCTGAAGAAACTAAAGAATTTGGTTGTAGGTTGTCAACGGATTACGAAAAGAATTTACACCCGTGACCTGTTCGTCAAACGAGATCAAAAATGCATCGGTGAGCCAAGTTCTCAGATGGTAGGCGATTACGCCAAAAATGGAGCAGCAAATAAATACTAATAGCAAAGGTACACGAAAATATTTGATGATCATTTGCAGTCGATTTCAAAGATGTTTCCAGTGGGTATCAGCGAATTATACGAAAAGGACTGCAGACGAATAGTCGGATTACAAGAGGTAAACTCACCTTTTGCATCTCGTGCTCTTCGGGGTAAATGTATATGTATGGAAGTCGTGAATCTGATCCAAGTGAATGGAGAATATCCCGCCCAGGATGATATCACCATCCTTGGCTAAATGAGGCAAACTCTCTTTCGTTCGACGATTGCAGAGGATTCCGTGTGTTTCTGGCGTAGCGGTGAGGAATACAACAAGCAGAAACGGAGACATTGCTCTCTTGCAGAGATGTGTCACGGTCCTTAGAAAATCCTGGATTTATATTGACTCCAAGAAGATCTGCAGATGTTCCACAGCGGCTTAAAAGTGCAGCCACTGTTGTAATATTTCAGGTCTCCGGTGATGCCACGGTGCATGAGGGAGACAAGTATTAATATAAGCACATCTAACACCTTGGGAATTTAACAGAAATATTAAATTGCATCTATTGGAAGTCGGGAATTTGCACTCCCATCAGAGGGTAAAGACTTTCAAATGAAATAAGAAGGAACTCCAGAGAATGTGAATGTTCCGTGCTGTTAATAACTGATTCCAGGTATATAATTCAGAGATTCTTACCTGGTCCCGTGATGACTAACTGTAATCAATTCTAATTTAAGTAACAACTGCAGAAAACAACGATAGCTGTAGACATCACTGCCCACGAATGCAATGCAAAAGGCTACACCGAGCGATGGATAGAGCTCAGTCAATCACAGTAAAACCCTATCCTCCATTGAACACATCTATGTCTTATACGGGTATATGACAGCGCTATCTGAATGACCCCATCACCCAGGATATCTCCTCTTTACAGGCACACGCTAGACAACTATTCGGTCCCATGCTACCAGGTTCACGAACATTTATTACCTCACAACAATCAGGCTCCGAAACCACCGAGGCAAACTTCATGAATCTCTACTCTGAACATATTCTAAGACATACACTTGCAGGACAAAGGCACGGAGATTGAGTTGGGATGCTTACGCGGACTTGAACGTTGAACAGCAAACAGGAGGGATCTTGACAAGAGCCTTGACCCAGCGAGACGGACTTCCATAAGTAAATCTTGAAATTGGAGTAAAACTTAGAACATACGGTCCTAAGCGGCCGGGAGAAGTCAATTGCTACACAGTAAAAAACAACGATCTGGCGACTAGTGGCTGAAACCGCAGTGTTTGTTATGCTGCTGGTCTTGCTACAAACCAGGTGTATCGTCATCAAAGAGAATTAGAAGCAAATGGGACATTAACTGTCAAAGAAAAATAAGAGAAAGTTAGAGAATTAACGATGGAGACTTTGACAGAGGGATCTTGCTTCAGTAATAGGATTTTGGCGTCTGATGAATTTCCACAAGACAACCATCTGAAAGAATGGACTATATCAGACAATAATGAAGTGTTGAGGAATTAGAGTGGTGGTCGGATACTGAGCACGAACGAAGGCACGGAGACAGCAACACCACTGTTATGATTGTGTTAACGTGTTGACCCACAGGACTGTGCTTTCGCCCTACCTATACCGACAAGTAAATTTTATCGCTTTAACTTACAAAAGCACATGATTTCACAAACTATCTACCTGTGCGTACCCAACTAGATTGCCCGACCCTACATAATGAGTCAGTGAAGAGAAAACGTATTGGCCGGAAAGGAGTCTACGCTGGCCAGGCGTTCCTCATGGCCCCGATCTCCACGTGTCCATGGGGACCTCCCTATCCCCGGAGGTTGGTGTCTGGTTGCTGGAGAGTTATCGACCCTGCGTACTTAAAGCTCCAGAGTCTTAACCTGTCCTTCATCCACTGAACTGTGGGATCTCCATCCCATTGGCTCAAGGTCAGTTGACCTGCAGATTACTTTTTTTAGGCCTGATATTTTACATAACAAATAGCTACTTCTCCGAGAATGTTCTCAGGTTTATCATATTTTTACTCGAAGCTTCCTGTGTCCACATTCAGTTGCACTTATTAGGTTATCCAGCGCAAGGATCAGTTCGGTGTCCATAAAGGTGGTGGGGGGGGGGGAGGGGGCGGGCAAAGAGATCTTGTTTGCCCGCTTCCTCTGTCCATGACTAGACTTTAGTTTCTTCTGGCCAAAATCTCCCTCCTGTTAATTACGCTATTTATCATTATTCTCCTCCTGTCATTCAGTTGACTGTCTACAGGACTGCCATGGAACACCAGAAGGTCTGCAACGCGTACATCCTGTACATAATATTAACATTCACTAACTGAATTCATCCATCGAATACTGACAATCGTCTCCGCTATTTCGTGGATGTACTCTCCTCGATTTTTCCATTATGTCAGCCTTCCATCTGCTCGGTTGATTTACAATTAACTGAGTTCACAAAATTAGTATTACAGCTTCACGTGATACTTTTATTACCCATTCGTCCCTTATTCCAAATCTTACTCTAGAAGCCTTGGTCACTCAATATTTCATTTGCCTTAACATGTGTTTTAATTACTTTAGTGCTTTTACTCCATCAATATAATTAATTTTTTGTTCATTGAATGTTTTTCAAGGAATGAAATCATTCCTTCCACGTTTGTCTGTTGGACTGACTCTGGAACAAGACTGATTATGGCGCCATTCATGGTTAATGTCATCGCAACACAACACATTATTCTCTTCATGTTGAGTTACACGTGTAACACACAAGGGTAATATCTGCTCTTACTTACAAATTAAATCTTAAATTATTTTATGTTCATATTTTTTTGTTTTTCTAGACAATCCAATCCGGAATCACAATTCTTTTTGGAGTCAAGGCGTCTATTTTTCCTCAACCAATTTCGTTTTGGGATAGGCGAGACAAACACTGACTTATTTGAGTAAGTATGAGGACAAGTCAGGAACAGGAAGGGAGCAGTTACTCTATGGGGAGTGTTATGAAGATACCACAGCTCTGAGGGGCCGAAGGAGCGGGAGCAGCCCCCTCCTTCCGGAGAATCGTAAGAGCACCCGTTGAAAGGGGGGGGGGGTCAGTAGACCCAGTCGGAGAGAGAGAGAGATACGTGTCAAGTTGCAGGTACCACCAGCGACACAGAGTAAAGGCAACAGCGAATATTGTCTCATTGAGACCACGTGTAAAGCCCTCGGGCAAAATGGGCTGGTTGAGAGAGAGATTGCATCATCCCAACCTGATTGACACCTGCGACCCCGTGAGGAAGTATAAAGGAGAGTCTCAGGGGGACAGCCCCTCAGACGCACCAAGAAGACACTAGAGTGTCCCGCAGCAGCGGGAAGCCATTCGGAAGGAAGCCACATGCGTTAGATTCCGGGATTGGAATTTGTGGCTGGGATCACAGGAAACCGCGTTTAACTGATATCGGGGAGAGGAAGCCAACTCTCCCCCGATTTTTCACGGAAGATTCATCGAGACTCGGCAAGTCCTTTCTCTTCTAACCCCCCCACAATCTCTCTCTCTCTCTCTCGGGCGCCCCACGAAAAACCCAGCGTTTTTCAACGGACTGAGGCCGGCAGGCTTTCAGAGTGACTTTTATATCTCCAACGGACAATTTATTAACCCCTAGACATCAACAGAGCTCATTCAAGAATGATGATTATTAATATACCCGCGCTTTAGATTGAGTATTGACAATGTGACTTACCTGAATGTATGTATTAACCCTACCTTTGTGTCCCTTTACAAATAAAACATTTGAAAATAGTGACACCAGACTTCAACAGACCTCTATCTTTGCTGGTAAGTTATCCAGTTATGGGATACATAACAGGAGTAATTTATAGGCCCCCTGGTAGCAGCAGGGATACCGAGGAGGAGATTGGGAGCCAGATTTTGGAAAGGTGCAAAATTAACAGGGTTGTTATCATGAGTGACTTAAACTTCCCAAATATTGATTGGACCCTGATTAGTTCCAATGGTTTAGACGGGGCAGAGTTTGTTCAGTGTGTCTAGGATGGTTTCCTGTAACAGTATGTTGACAGGCCGAATAGGGGCAATGCCATACTAGATAAAGTATCAGGTAACGAACTGGGTCAGGTCACAGATATCTCAGTGGGTGATCATCTGGGGGACAGGGACCACTGCTCCTTGGCCTTCAACATTATCATGGTCTAAAGATAGAATCAGAGAGGACAGGAAAAATATAATTGGGGAAGAGCAAATTATGAGGCTATATAGCTGGAACTTGCGGGTGTGAATTGGGATGATGTTTTTGCAGGGAAATATACTATGCACATGTGGTCGATGTTCAGGGATCTCTTGTAGGATGTTAGGTATACATTTGTCCAGGTGAGGAAGATAAAGAATGCTAGGGCAAAGGAATCATGGGTGCCAAGTGGAGAGTCTAGTCAGACATAAGAAGGCAGCATACGTGAGGTTGAGGAAGCAAGGATCAGATGAGTCTATTTTGGATTATAAGGTGGCAAGAAATGTGCTTAAGAAGGGGGTGAGGAGAGCAAGAAAGGGGCATGAGAAGGCCTCGGCGAGTAAGGTAAAGGAAAACCCCAAAACATTCTTCAATTATGTGAAGAACAAAAGGTTGACAGGAGTGAAGATGGTACCGATTAGAGATAAAGGTTGGGAGATGTGCCTGGAGGCTGTGGAAGTGAGCGAGGTCCTCAATGAATACTTCTCTTTGGCTTTAACCAATGAGAGGGAACTTGGTGACGATGAGGAGAATATGAGTGAGGTTGATGTTCTGAATCATGTTGATATTAAGGGAGAAGAGGTGTTGTTAAAATACATCAGGACGGATGTCCCCGTGACGTGACGGAATATTCCCCAGGCTGCTCCATGACGCGAGGGAAGATATTGTTGAGACTCTGGCTAGGATCTTTATGTCCTTGTTTTCCACGGGAATGTACCGGAGGATTAGAGGGAGGCGAAAGTTATTCTATTGTTCAAAAAAAGTAGTAGGGATAGTCAGGGTGATTATAGACCATTGAGCCTTTTGTCTGTCGTGGGAAACCTACTGGAAACGATTCTCAGGGATAGAATCTATGGGTATTTAGAGAATCATGGTCTGATCAGGACAAGTTGGCATGGTTTTGTGAAGGGTAGATTGTGTCTAACAAGCCTGGTATAGTTCTTTGATAAGGTGACCAGGCTTAAAGATGAGTGTAGTGCAGTGAATGCGATCTACATGGAATTTAGTAAGGCATTTGACAAACTACAATGTAGTAGGCTTATTCAGAATGTCAGAAACTTGGGATATAGGGAAGATTATTCAGGTGGAATCACAATTGGTTTGCCTGCAGAAAGCAGAGGGTCGTGGTGGAGGGAATACATTCAGCTTGAAGGGCTGTGACTAGTATTGTCCCAAAAAGGTCGGTACTGGGACCTCTACTTTTCGTGATTTTTATTAACCACCTGGATGTAGGGGCAGAAGGGTGGGTTGGCAAGTTTGCAGTCGTCATAGTGGTTGGTGGGGTTGTACTTAGTGTTGAGGATTGTCGAAAATTGCAGGTAACACAGATAGGATGCAAAAGTGGGCTGAGAAGTGGCAGATGGAGTTCAATCCAGAGAAGTGTGAGGTGATACACTTTGGAAGGGCAAACTCCAAGGCAGAGTACAAAGTAAACAGCAGGATACTTGGTAGTGTGGATGAGCAGAGGGATCTGGGGGTACATGTCCACAGATCCCTGAAAGTTGCCTCACAGGTAGATAGGGTAATTAAGAAAGGTTTTGGAGTGTTAGCTTTCATACGTCGAAGGGTAGAGTTTAAGAGTCACGGGGTAATGATGCAGCTCTAGAAAACTCTGGTTTGGCCACACTTGGAGAACTCTGTCCAATTCTGGTCCCCTCACTATAGGAAGGATGTGGATGCATTGGAAAGGGTACAGAGGAGATTTGCCAGGATGCTGCCTGGTTTAGTAAGCATGCATTATGAACAGAGATTAAAAGAAGCTAGGGCTTTACTCTCTGGAGAAGAGGAGGATCAGAGGAGACATGATAAAGGTATACAAGATATTAAGAGGAATATATAGAGTGGTCAGCCAGTGCCTCTTCCCCAGAGCAATACTGCTCAATACAAGAGGACATGGCTTTAAGGTAAAGAGAGTAAATTTCAATGGGGATATTAGAGGAAGGTGTCTTTACCTAGAGAGTGATTGGGGCGTGGAGTGCACTGCCTGAGTCAGCGATTGAGGCAGACACACTAGTGAAATGTAAGAGTCTACTAGACAGGTACATGGAGGAATTTAAGGTGGAGGGTTATATAGGAGGCAGGGTTTAAGGGTTCGCACAACATTTTGGGCCGAAGAGCCTGTACTGTGCTACATTGCTCCATTTTCAATGTCATCTTCCATTTACTTTGATTTTTTTTTTGACGAAACCTCCCTGGTTCTCAGGATGAGAGGACTGAAAATCACCCCCTTAATTGGACCTGCTCCTATTTTCTTGGAACAATTGTTCCAGCATCAAATCAGGGCGACCACTTAAATCAGTTTTACGGTATGTGCTAATGGTGCTCATTCTTGTTTCTACCCCACTAATTTCAGCCCGTTGGTATGGCATCACCCACTTTTATCAGTACTTTGTGCAATGAAGTCTTGCTTGTCTATGATGTCAAGTGGGCCTGAAAACAGTCGATTTAAAATGAGGTGGGTGGTGTATTCTAATTATCACTCATTGTCCTGGGCTTAATTCTGTGGGACTGGATTTTGTGTCAATGTAAGCTTTACTCTGTTGCTTCTTCTTTCCTGTTTGGTAGGCTGCAATATAATTGGCGTCCTTCACTCTCTCTACCAATTGCTGCACCCACTTTTCTGACACATTCCAATCAATTTCGGGTACTGACAAATCGAACCCTTTAACCCCTCTAACGCTCTAATGCCTCTACCAGTCATGAGTTTATCAAGGGTGTAAACAGTTGCGGATATCATTGCATTCCTTATTAGACAATAGACAATAGACAATAGGTGCAGAAGTAGACCATTCTGCCCCACGAGTCTGCACCGCCATTCTGAGATCATGGCTGATCATTCACTATCAATACCCAGTCCCTGCCTTGTCCCCATATCCCTTGATTCCCTTATCCATCAGAAATATATCTAGCTCCTTCTTGAAAGCATCCAGAGAATTGGCCTCCACCGTCTTCCGAAGTAGTGCATTCCACACCTGCATAACTCTCTGGGAGAAGAAGCTCTTCCTCAACTCTGTTTTAAATAACTGACCTCTTATTCTCAATCCATGCCCTCTGGTACTGGACTCTCCCAACATCTGGAACATATTTCCTGCCTCAATCCTATCAAATCCTTTAATTATCTTAAACATTTCAATCAGATCCCCTCTCAATCTCCTCAATTCCAGCGTGTACAAGCCCAATCTCTCCAATCTCTCTGCGTAAGACAGCCCTGCCATCCCAGGAATCAACCTAGTGAATCTACGCTGCACTTCCTCAATTGCCAGAATGTCCTTCCTTAAACCTGGAGACCAAAACTGTACACAATATTCCAGGTGTGGTCTCACCAGGGCCCTGTACAAATGCAAAAGGACATCCTTGCTCTTGTATTCAATTCCCCTTGTAACAAAGGCCAACATTCCATTTGCCCTCTTCACTGCCTGTTGCACTTGCTCATTCACCTTCATTGACAGGTGAACTAGGACTCCTAGGTCTCTTTGCATTTCTCCCTTACCTAACTCTACACCGTTCAGACAATACTCTGCCCTCTTGTTCCTGCTTCCAAAGTGGATAACTTCACATTTATTCACATTGAATGACATCTGCCAAGTATCTGCCCACTCACCCAGCCTATCGAAGTCTCCCTGTATTCTCCTAACGTCCTCTTCGCATGTCACACTGCCACCCAGTTTAGTATCGTCAGCAAACTTGCTGATATAGTTTTCAATGCCCTCATCTAAATCGTTGACATAAATCGTAAAGAGCTGTGGTCCCAATACAGAGCCCTGTGGTACCCCACTAGTCACCTCCAGCCAGTCCGAGAAACACCCATTCACTGCTAACCTTTGCTTTCTATCTGCCAACCAGTTTTCTATCCATGTTGAAACCCTGCCCCCAATGCCATGAGCTCTGATTTTACTCACCAATCTCCTATGTGGCACCTTATCAAATGCCTTCTGAAAATCTAGGTATACAACATCCACTGGCTTACCCTTGTCTAAAATCCTTGTTACACCCTCAAAAAACTCCAACAGATTAGTCAAGCATGATTTGCCCTTGGTAAATCCATGCTGGCTCGGCCTAATCCTATTTCTGCCATCTAGATGTGCCACTATTTCATCCTTAATAATGGACTCAAGCATCTTCCCCACGACTGACGTTAGGCTAACAGGGCAATAGTTCTCCGTTTTCTCCTTCCCTCCCTTCTTGAAAAGTGGGATAACATTAGCCACTCTCCAACCTTCAGGAACTGATCCTGAATCTAAGGAACATTGGAAAATGATTACCAATGCATCCGCAATTTCCTGAGCCACCTCTTTTAGAACCCTTGGATGCAGACCATGTGGACCCGGGGATTTATTAGCCTTCAGTTCTACCAGTCTACTCATCACAGTTTCTTTCCTAATGTCAATCTGTCTCAATTCTTCTGATATCTTATGACCCTGGTCCATCCATACATCTGGGAGATTGCTTGTGTCCTCCCTGGTGAAGACAGATCTAAAGTACGCATTAAATTCTGTTGCCATTTCCCTGTTTCCCATAACAATTTCTCCCAATTCATTCTTCAAGGGGCCAACATTGTTCTTAACTATCTTCTTTCTCTTCACATAGCTAAAAAAGCTTTTGCTATCCCCTTTTATATTCCTGGCTAGACTGAGCTCATACCTGATTTTTTCTCTCCGTATTGCTTTTTTAGTTAAGATCTGCTGCTCCTTAAAACTTTCCCAATCATCTGTATTCCCACTCACCTTAGCCCTGTCATACTTCTTTTTCTTTAATGCTATACAATCTCTGACTTCCTTTGTCAACCACTGTGGCCCCTTCCCTCTCTTTGAATCTTTCCTTCTCATTGGAATGAACTGCTTTTGCATCCTTTGTATTATGCCCAAGAATATCTGCCACTGCTAATCCACTGTCTTTCCTGCCAGGGCATCCAACCATTTAACTTTGACCAGCTCTTCCCTCATGGCTCCGTAGTCTCCTTTATTTAATTGCAACACTGACACCTCTGATCTGCCCTTATCCCTCTCAAATTGTAGATAAAAACTTATCATGTTATGATCACTACTTCCTAATGGCTCCTTTACTTCAAGATCACTTATCAATTCCTGTTCATTACATATCACCAAGTCCAAAATAGCCTCGTTCCTGGTTGGCTTAAGCACAAGCTGTTCCAAAAATACATCGCTTAGACACTCCACAAACTCCCTATCCAGGGGTCCAGCACCTACCTGATTCTCCCAGTTCACCTGCATGTTGAAATCTCCCATAACGACTACATTACCTTTAGCACATTCCAATGTTAACTTCCTAATCAACTTGTACCCAATATCCACGCTACTGTTTGGGGGCCTGTACACAACACCCATTAGGGTCTTTTTACCCTTACTGTTCCTCAGCTCAATCCACACAGACTCTACTTCCCCTGTTCCCAAGTCACCTCTTGCTAAGGACTGAATCTCATTCCTCACCAACAGGGCCACCCCGCCCCCTCTTCCCATATTTCTGTCTCTACGATAGCACGTATACCCTGTTACACTCAATTCCCAGGCCTGATCCCCTTGCAGCCATGTCTCCGTTATCCCAACAATATCGTAGTTCCCCATTTTCATCTGAGCTTCAAGCTCATCTGTCTTATTCCTGACACTACACGCATTCAAGTATAGAATTCTTAGCCCATTCCTCCTCTCTTTGCTTAAAACACTGTCTACTGTACCTAACCCAGCTCCTTGAACTTCCATTGGGCTAACTGCACCCTGAATTTTGATGACCTTCTCAAGATCACCCAAACCTTCTACACTTTTAACCCCATGCTCCTTCTGACCAACCCTCTGGATCTGGATCCCTGCCCCCTGCACATCCAGTTTAAACCCCCCCGAGCAGCACTGACAAACACTCCTGCAAGAATGTTAGTACCCCTCCGGTTCAGATGTAGACCGTCCCTTCGAAACAGATCCCAATGTCCCTGGAACAAAGACCAATTATCCAAAAACCTGAACCCTTCCTTCCTGCACCATGCTCTCAGCCTCGTATTAATGTGCATAATCATTCTATTCTTCACCTCACTCGCACGTGGCACAGGTAGCAATCCCGAGATTGTCACCCTGGAGGTCCTGCCTTTCAGCTTCACTCCTAACTCCCTGAACTCTCTAAGCAGGACACCCTCACTCACTTTACCTACATCATTGGTCCCTACATGGACAAATACATCTGGGTTCATGCCCTCGTTCTCAAGAATAGCCTGCACCCGATCTGAGATGTCCCGGACCCTGGCACCAGGGAGGCAACATACCATCCGAGACTCCCGATCTGCCCCACAAAATCTCCTATCTCCTAAATCTCCTATCTGCCCCCCTAACTATAGAATCCCCTAAAACTATCGCTCTCTTTTCTTCCCTCCTCCCCTTTCTAGTTGAGGGTTCAACCTCTGTGCCAGAGGCAGGACCACTGCAACTCATTCCTGGTAGGTCATCCCCATCAACACTATCCAGTACGGTATGCTTATTGTTAATGGGAATGTCCGCAGGGCTGCTCTGCTCTCTCTGCCTGCTCCACCTGCCTCTCTGGACCGTCACCCATCTGCCCAAATCTTGGGTTTTTGGTGTGACTACCTCCTGATAACTCCTATCTATCTCTGCCTCTGCCTCCCGAATGATCCGTAGTTCATCCAGCTCCAGCTCCAACTCCCTAACTCGGGCTGATAGGAGCTGCAGCTGGACGCACCTCTTGCAGGTGTGGTAATCAGGGACAACTGTGTTGACCCTGACTTCCCACATACTGCATATGGAGCACACCACTGCTCTGACTGTCTCCCCCATACCTGAACTGATTTAATAGAATAAGTCTAAAAAGCACCCAGCGACCTTACCTTCTTCCCCTCAGCAAGCAATCACACAGCCTTACCGAAGTCCCCTTACGCCGAAGCCCACTTAGCCAAAGCCCAGGACTCTGCTTCCACGGACTCCGCTGCCCGCTCTGACAAGAAGTCCTGCCTTTTAAAGTGCGCGCTCGACGCTGACGTCACTCGCGCCTGCGCAGTTCCCCCTCCTCCACAGGTATTGACCAGGTAGGCTTAAATCCTACCTACACGGTCGATTTCTCTGAGCTCCCAGCTGAATCACAAGCTGTAACTTGCTCCCGATTCAGTATCTCGAAGGCATATGCAAAAGTACTTGTCAAGTTGTTCCATGTTGTAACACAATTGTTGCAATTTTAGTTTTTAGTTTCCGATTCATCCTTTCCACAATTTTACTTAACTGTGTTCTATAGGGTATATGAAATCTCTGCTTGATCACGAAAACTGCCAGAATATCTTACATTATCTGGGCTGTGAAATCTGTGATTCGATAATCTGGGATAGTACCCAGTGAGTGAATATCTATTCTAATAAGAATTTTGCAGTGGCCCTTGCTGTATTTGTCTTATCCAGGGAAGCCGTCACAAACCAGCCTGGAAAGCTTTCACCCACTACCAGAATGTACTTGTACCCTCCTAGGTGGGTGACATGTGTCCAACATAATCTATCTGAGTGTTGGCGCGTGGCCTAGTGGATAAGGCATCCGGTCTAGTGATCTGAAGGTCACTGGTTCGAGCCTCCGCTGAGGCAGAGCGTTGTGTCCTTGAGCAAGACACTTAACAACACACTGCTCTTCCATGACACCGGTGCTAAGTTGCTTGGGTCCTCGTGCCACTCCCTTGGAAAACATCGGTAGTGTGCAAAGGAGAAGGATTGCAGCATGGGCAACCGCTGGTCTCCCAGAGATCCCTGCCCAAGCCTGCGCCCTAGAAACCTTCCAAGGCACGAATCCATGGTCTCCCGAGACCAACGGATGCCTAACTAACTAATTTATCTGCAAATTTGCCCAAAGCCCTTCCACGGGCCTGGTCTGTTGAAGGGATTATTTCTTTATAGTTCTATCAGGATTGTATGGTACATAAGGCAAGCAATGTTTGACATTATACTTTTGACATAATAGTGGTGAGTTCTGGCAGTATTGCAAGTGGATTAAGCTACGTAGGTAAAAGATATTACTGCCAGGAAAACAGCTAAGTAGTGTTTATCCACATAGAGTATACTTTTTCGCTGGTGAGCATTCGTGATGCATACGCTACTGGTCTTCTTTTCCCATGTGTCTCCTGTAATACTGCAGAAAGGGTGGTATTAGGTGTAGCCTCCTCGAATAGGATTTATTCATATGGATTTCGGATTTTTAAAGCAGGCCAATGGGTGGACAATGCTTATTTCAGTGGCCAGTGCATGCTGCAGAATAGTGAATGGCTGAGTAAATTCGGGTTTCCATTCCCACCCCACATTCTTTTTCATTAACTCCGTTAAGGGAGCTGTTTTAGTGGAAAATCCATCAATGGGATCCTTACAGTATCCTATCAGCCCCAGAAAGTACCACAACCCTTTCGGGTCTCGGGGAACAGGGAGTTTCATAACCGATTTTACTCTTCTATTATCAGTTTCTACTTTTCCCAGTGTAAAATTATTTCCCAAATAACTAACTTATTTTTTCATCACCTTTGCTTTTTACAGATTTATCTTTAGTCGTAATACAAGGAATAATTACAGCAGCTGTGGTGGTAGCTGATAATGCCCCTGCTTGGTATCAGTATGCAGGAACAGAACATCTACATATTGTTGTTACTAGGGGGCGTTGGGAGTGGTCCCAAGTGCAGGACACAGACACAGAGGTAGTATAAACAGAACAATGTTTATTGATAATTACTTGGAAGGCCAAGAGCGAGGACGAAAATGTCATCATGGATGTAATCGTTGGATAACAAACCAGTAAAACCTGGACTAGGACTTGGACTTAGACTCAGGCTCGGGCTCGGACTCGGACTCGGAACTTGGATCTTGACGTGGACTTGGAACTTAGCTGGGACTCGGTCTGGACTCGGAACCTGACTCGGAGCCTAGAATTGGAACACGAAGGATGGAAACGGAACAGACGGAGCCTGGAACTGGAATACGGCTCGGAGCTAAGAACTGAAACATGGATTGGAGCCTGGACTTGGACAACGGGGAGACAGAATACCCAACTCGGTGTAGCTGCAAACGGCTGGGTCTACTCAGGTGGAAGAACTTGGACAACGAAGAGACAGTACAAACTAGTCAGAGGTAGCGGCCAACTGCCGTACCTACTCAGCCGGAAGGACTAGCACAATAGGCTCTCGACTCGATGCAGGAACTGCGGCCATCAGGCTCTCGACTCGACCCAGGAACAGCCGACGACAGGATCTCAATACGACCGAAGAACAGCGGATGAAAGGCTGTCGAATCACCCTGGAACTGCGCACGGCAGGCTCCGACTTGACCCAGGAGCTGCGCACGGCAGGCCACGGATCTGAAGCAACTACAGCTCACGATTCTTGGCAGCCCCTGGACAAGCATAGTCGCCTTGCTGACATGACTGGCTTCCTGTAACTGGTTACCGGTAATGAACTTCTGAAGATGGTCCAGCAATCAGTAACTGTAAGCCGAAGCCCTTTTATACTGCCGGTTCTTAATGACGATCAGATCAAAACGCCCAACGGAACACAGGATAAAGGAAATAACTGGAATGAGGAGTCCACGGACTGGACCGTGACAATTGTACCAGACATTCAGGTTTTGAAAACGGTCTTAGTCGTTTCCTTAAGCGCCGGTGAAATGTAGTAGCTGTGTAATTATGGAACCCCTGTAGTAGGGAGCCATGTATACTGCTGTCCCTGAAAGATAAATGCAAACTTGTATTGAGATTCTCATTGTGGTGGGATAGACCAAAATCCATTATTTATGTCTAAAACCGTGAACGTATGTGCCATTTCATTCTGTTTGACCACTGTCTCCGGGTTATTTGCTACAGTTGGGGTTGTCAATAGAGTTAATTTATTCAGCTCTCGATAGTCTATTGTCAATCTCCAACTACAACCTGATTTCCTCACTGGCCATATGAGTCAGTTATTAGTGGAGGCTATCTTTGTTGTACCCTTGTTGTCTCAAACTCAGTGCTGTATTACTTTACCTACATCTTCTGTGGTTTGGGGTCTGGAACTAATATGCACACACTGCCAGCCATCTTTTCGCAGACAAGCTTGGGCCTTGAAAATGCCCCTAACTTCTGTGTAAGAATTTGCAGCACCCTTCTGATCATTGCTCATCCTGTCGGATTTTATCCACATTTCACTCATTGTCCATATTCTATCCTAATATTCTCCAGCCGGGATCTAAATGTTGTTTATATTATTCATGCCAGTTGGCATCGGCCTAATCATACAATTAACTGGGTTAAAACAAAACCTTGCTTTGGCCACATAATGAATCACTGGATAATTCGACCAACACTACTGAATGTTACAATGCTCTGTCTACTATCCTTACATCTATTGGTACACCACAATTCCCACTTATAAATGTCCTGTGAATCTAATTATGATGAGTTTAACTTGTATCTCCGAGTTTAAGTTCTGTATATTACTGGTGCTGAAGCTGGTTTGGGATCTCCATTGTCCCATAAAAAGATAACAGTTCGAACTCTGACATTACCAATTACTAGAGGTCTACTGTTTTCATCCCACCTCATGCCACACGCTTATGTTCGTGAGGCTCAGGTTACTGGTCCCTCGATGGTGAACTCTCCACCATATCATTTGAGGACTCGGCCTTTCTGGCCCCTCCGAGGACAAACTGCATTGTTCTGCTCTATCTCGTCTCAGGTTTGGACATTCTCTCTTAATGTGTTCCTCTTAACCATAGTTATAACATTTAATTTCACCACCTTCAGTTCTCCCTGTTCCGTTTCCTCTACCCTTCCTTGCCCTTTTATAGCGTGGCAGAGAGGGACGCGGGATAGGTTCCCTAACCTCATTTCTCCAGGCAGCTGCCTGGCTTTTGATAGGCATCACCTTCCTATTACAGATGTTAATTGGTCTTTGTATCTCTTTTCCCACGCTCTGCACATATTCCTCAGTTTCCATGCCTCAGGATGTATGGGTTCAGATGGATCGAACATTTCCAGTGAAGTTTTCAGATTCATTGGTCTTTAGAAGATAAATCTAAACCAGTATCCTCAAGTATCTATTGGAGGCCTCTGGTCCTAAATAATCACGCTCTAATGCGGTCCCATAAACCTGTTATATCACAGTTCATAAACGAGATGTAAATGCAGTGGTGTGTGAACCTGTCCTCTTGTGATATCTGGCTTGCATGTCTACATGTCATCACTCTGTTATCACCCATACAAGTCATCATTGCGTTTTTTTTTCAGTTCCTCACATGTTTTCCACCATGTCGTTGCATACCTGGCAAGGGAGAGTGTATATTCGAATGTAAACACATAATAATCGGTTTACTTTCGTCAGAGTCTTGTACGCTATGAATTAGTTTCTGATGACAAGTTACTTACAGAAACGCTCGAGGATCATCTCCAAGCACACATGTCCCAATATCATTAGTAATGTCTCTAAGCTGCTGTACCCCGAACGAAGTGCTGTATGCTATATTCTGATGTTGATTTGGTCCGCCTGCTCCCCCAATATTGATAGTAACTATGGGTGCGAATCCTGTATACGATAGCACCGACTCCTATCGGTGGGACTTGCCTGGGAAATGGTGCATCGTAGATACTGTAAGCGTTTCTAGTAGCTTCATCTGCTAAATCATGCCAATCAACATCACCATATTCACCTTCCTCCCCTTTTTCAAGTCAAGTCATGTCATGTTTATTGTCATTTCAACCATAAACTGCTGGTACAGTACTCAGTAACAACAAAACAACGTTCCTCCGGGACACTGGAGATACATGAAATAACACAAAACTACACTATGTGAGGCAGCACAAGGGTAAACTATAAATATCTATACTACGTAAAAACAGCATAAAAACTGCACTACACTACAGACCTGCACATGACGACATAAAGTGCACAATGCAATGCAGCGCAGTACAATACCTAATAACCAGGACAATAGGCACAGTGGAGGACAAATTACAATATAATGATAAATGATATGTATGTCAGTCTCGACTGTAAACATTGAGTAGTCTGATGGCTTTGTGGAAGAAACTTGCACAGTTTGGCCGTGAGAGCCCGAATGCTTCAGTACGTTTTGCTAGATGGCATGAGGGAGAAGAGTTTGTGCGAGGGGTGCGCGGGTTCCTTCAAAATACTGTTAGCGTTGTGGGTGCATCATGTAGTGTAAATATCTGTAATAGCCCGATTATCTTCTCAGCTGACCTCACTATCCGCTGCAGGATCTTGCGATACAAGATGGTGCAATTCCCGAACCAAGCAGTGATGCAGCTGCTCAGGATGCTCTCGGCACATCGTCTTTAGAATGGATACAGTATGGAGCTGGTGTTGAGTGACCAGGTGAGATTTTCTGCCAGGTGAACACCAAGAAATCCGAAGGCACGTATTTTGCCTCGGTGTGCGACAAGTTGGCCCGTTAGCTTTTGTATATGCTTGTCGCACTTTGCATGGTCGCTGGTGTTACTCTTTACTCTTGCTCTTCTTTCCTGTGATGATTTCTGAATCATCTTCATAGACTTCTTTAAATCACTATACTGTTTCCTTAATCCTTTCATTTAATCCTTCGCTAATTCGTCTGTTTCCTCTAGTTTACATTTTTTTCAAGTAATTTCTCACACCAGCTGAAACTGGTTCATAAGCATCAAATTCATAAGTCTCTGATCCTGTAGATAAATAACCCATTTTTAAAATGTTTCTACCTCTCTTTGGGGTCTTTTACATTCTTCTAACCTATCTTTCTCGGCTTCTGCTCTATGCCGATATTCCAGAATTTCTTGTCCTGACCTCTTTTGCTCGACTTCAGCTTTTTGCTGATATTCTAGGATTTCCTACCTGTCTCGACTTCTGCTTTATACCGACTTTCGTTTTCAGATTCTAGGCACAGTGGAGCCATTCTGCCTAAGCATTTTGTCTGATTTCTATGAAATACTCAATTAAATAGCCAACTGTTAATGTTCTTGTAATTGTTTAAAATTCCTTTTCGACAGCTTCCCTGGGCGATATCCCACAGGGCTTCTCCAGCCAGGTCGACACCCGAGCTCGTAAGGTCGACACTGTGTTGCCGTTGAGGACACCAACTTTACTCGATCCTTCGAGTCTCCGCACTTCAATAAATGCTTCACTCTCCTGCTGGACTAAACTGGCAGTGTTGTGGCGAAACTGCTGGCAATAACATTTGAGACTTAAGGCAGAAGGTAAAAATCCACTTTGAAACAAAACTGCGTCATGAGACGCCTACTCAGCATAACGGTGTCACTGACGAATTAAACAACGAACTGAACTGCGTCAAAACAAGGCTTTCCCATTATATACCTGTTGAAAGAGGTCATTACATCACTCCTACTGGTGGGAAAATTACATCATTTGACCTTACATTGGCAGGAAATTACATTACCCCAACCATCACAAGACCATCACATCATTCTCACCAGACACTCAATTACGTCATGGTCAAAAGACAGTCACAAGATACCAACTGGGTATGTTTCACCTTCTTCCAAAAATGGTCTGTCATGGACAAAGTTTTAACAATCAACTATATACAGAAAAAAATACAAAACGTGTAAAATGTGTAACTTACACAGTATACATAATGTTATTATGCAGCACCTTACAAACTACTAACAGTAGGCGTGTTACAAATGTTAAAATATCACTCAATTAAAAATAAACATTGTACATTCAACATCTAGATGGACAATCAGCAATCGCATTATTTTTGGGTTCAATATGAGTTATCAAAATATTATACTCCTGTAACATCAAACCTGAATTTAATAACCTTCTATTTTTGTTCTTCATCTTACTCAGAAGCACTAAGGGATTATGATCTGTGTAAACTATGAGTGGATTTGATTTGTTCCAACATACACATCAAAATGTTCTGAGGCCAAAACAAGAGATAAGAATTCATTTTCTATAGTCGAATAGTTCCTTTGATGCTCATTAAATTTCTTAGAAAAAATAAGCTACAGCATGCTCACCCTCGTCACCCTCTTTCCTTTGTAGTGATACTGCTCCTGCATTCCCATCACTAGCATCTGCAGCTAGTGAAAATAGGTTTTTCAAAGTCAAGTGCCTTGAGAACAGGTTGATGACATATCGTAGTTTCAATTTCTCAAATGCTTCCTGAAAATGCGTTATCGAAACAAACATTTCATTTTTCTTCAAGAGGTTAGTTAATGGAGGGGCAATATTAGCAAAATTATTGCAACATTTTCGATAATATCCTACCTTCCCAAAAATCTTCTGGGAGTTATTTTCCCCCAGTTGGAGTGGGGACCTCTAAAATCGCCCAAACTTTGCCTGAACTAGAGCTACCTTACCTTGACCCACAACATAACGAAGGTAAGTCGCAGTGGTATGACCAAATTCATTTTAGCTAGGTTAATAGATCAGTTAGCTTTTGAAAGCCTTTCGAATAGTTTCTCCACCACAGTAATATGTGTTTCCCAATTATCATTTCGAGTGACTAAATCATCAATATAAGCATCTGTATCTTTTAACCCATGAATCACAGAGTTAATCTTTCACTGGAAAGTACCTGAGACATCCTTCATTCCAAATGTAAGAACATTATATTCATATAACCCAGATAGAATTACAAATGCGGAAATCTCTCTACCTCTATCCATCAATGGAACACACCAATAGCCTTTCAATAAATCAATCTTTGTAAAGAACTTTGCTTTTCCAACGTTAACTACAAAACCAACCACTCGAGGGATTGGATATGCATCTGTTTTGTTATAGCATTCACCTTCCTGTAGTAAGTACAAAACCGAATACTACCGTCTGACTTAGGCACTGTAACACAAGGCGAACTTCAATTCGAATTGGAAGGTCTAATAATATTATTCTGTAACATATACTTAATTTCTTTCTCAGAAAGTTCAAATTTTGCCATGTTCATCCTATATGGATGTCGCTTTATGGGTTCAGCATCTCCAATATCTAAATCATGTGAAGCTACTGTGGTTCTTCTAGAAACGTCTAGAAATAAATCTTTATATTTAAACAATTAATTGCTTCATCTGCTGCTTCTGCTCTGGCTGTAAATGAGCTAATTTCTCATCAATATTTTCCAGAATGGCTGAGTTTGGTATTCTGTCAGAAACAATGTTGGGTTTAGAATGACTTTCAGGTGAAACATCCATTATGCTCCTAGTGAATTCAGTCTCAATGTTATTGATCACAACAGTCATAGTAGTAGACTGTTTCTCATAATATGTTTTTATCATATTTATATTGCAAAGTTGTGTTGTACTTCTTCGATCGGTAGTTTTTAATCACATGATCCACATCATTAACTTTAGATGTAATTTCATAAGGACTGCGAAATTTAGTATGTAAAGGTTTAATTTGCACCGGGACAAGAACCAGAACCTTATCTCCAGGCTTAAAACCCCTCATCCTGGCTTCTGTATCATACCAGGTTTGCATTTTCTCCAGAGCTGATTTTAAATTTTCCCTGGCTAAGCTACAAGGTTTATGTAAACTGTCCTTAAAATATAAAACATGATCCAACAAATTAGTGTGTACCTTTTTATTAATCCATTGTTCTTTTAATAAGTCCAAAGGTCGTCTAACTCTAAGCCCAAATAGAAGATCAAATGGAATAATGCTTAATGATTCCGGTACCGACTCCCATACTAAAAATAGAAGTATATACCCTCATCCCAATCATTTTCATTTTCCATACAATACTTTTTAATTAGAGTCTTGAGGGTAGAATGAAACCTCTCGAAGGCTCCTTGCGATTCTGGATGGTATGCAGACGAGGTAAACTGCTTAGCCCCCAGTTTTTAAATAATTTGTTGAAACAATCCAGACATTAAATTACTATGTTGATCAGATTGTATTTCCTTAGGCAACCCAAAATAAGTAAAGAATTTTATAACAGCCTTCATCACAGTTTTAGTTGTTATGTTCCGAAGCGTTACTTCCTCTGGAAACCTAGACGCAGTGCTCATGATGGTCAACATGTATTGATGGCCAGTTTTTGTTTTTGGTAATGGGCCTACATAATCTATAATAATTTTGGAAAACGGTTCACCGAATGTGGGAATAAGTTACAGTGGGGCCACTGGAATAACTTGATTATATTTACCCACAATTTTGCAAGTATGATACGTTTTGCAAACCTTCGCCACATCTTTTCTCAAACCGGGCCAGTAAAAATGCTTAAAAATCTTTCCAACAGTTTTCCTCACCCCTTGATGTCCACCCAAGGACACTGTATGGGCTAAAGTTAAAATCTTATTTCGATTAACATTGGGAACAACCACCCATTCATCACTTGCAGGGATTGTAGGCGACCTCCACTTCCTCATCAATACTCCTTTCTCAAATTAATATCCTACTTATAAATTTCTCTATCCGGAAGATCTTGTTCCTTTAATTTGATAATCTTAGGGTCTCTACTCTGGTATCATCTACTTCCGAGACAGAGACAGATCTTCATGGTCAGACTCTCTCCAAGACTCTTGTTCAAAAATGAAGGTAAGGAAGTTTCTGACAAATGCTCAGAATTCGAATCCCGAGTTGAACAGTCATGGTTAATAACCTCATTCTGTACATCAGAATTTTTACCCATGGCTCGAGTTACAACACAGGTCGAATCTGTGTTAGAATCTTTCCGGGGTTCCTCTGACTTTATTGTCAAATGCACTTCAGGAAGAACTTGTCTATCAGCCAGCCAAGTAATTTCCTAACAATAAAGAAACAACATTTACTGGTAAGCTATGTTGTAGTCCTACTTTAACAAGTCCTGTAACTAACCCTGACCTTAAATGTGCTCTATGCAAATGTACAGGCATAAGGGCACTCCCAGCAACTTGTATATAGTTTACCACACCAGCGTCAGACTGATCATTAAACTATAACACACTGTCCAACATTAGCGATTGAAAAACCCCCATATGCTTAAGGATTTTTATAGGCACCGAAGTGGATCCCTATTTCAAGGACACAAATCCTTCGGTTATAAATTGACCATATCCCCTCTTAACATCGTCAGACTCTAACAAAAGTTCATTTGTATTCATCGAATCCTGTGGATTTAAAGGTGTTTCAGTATGTTGCACACAAGCATCTGGGACTGTTTCCTTCTTCTTCTTCAATCGGAAACAGTTAGCTATTACGTGACCAGGTTTCTTACAAAAACTATAAACGGGACCAAACTGTCGTTCCTTCACATGTTTTCCTTCATCCTTACCTATCTCACTAGCTTCTGATATAATTTCCGGTTTACCTTGACTATCTGTGCTATTCTTCCTTTTAAAGGTTCTGCCCATGAGGAAATGTATTCTTGCTTATTAAAGCATACTCATCAGCTAATTTAGCAGATTCCTGCTATGTAACAGTGTCCCTCTCATTTAAGTATGTCCTCACTTCAACAGGGATGCTCCTTTTAAATTCCTCTATTAAAATTAACTCTTTCAATTTATGATAGCCCCACTTACATTTTTAGGGGAAACCCATCTCTCAAAACACATAGGTTTATACTAGGCAAGTTCCACATATTACTTTTCACGGATTTCTTCCAATTTCTGAATCTTTCTGTATATGCTTCCGGATTCAGTTCATACACCTTTAATATATGCTGCTTCTTAATACCATAATCAAGTGCTTGCTCAGTAGTTAAAGCTGTATAAACCTGTTGAGCGTTGCCTTTATTTACATTCTGTAACAACACTGGCCATTTCTCCTTTGACCACGCTGAAATCAGCAAAAGTTTCAAAATGTTTAAAATATTTGTCTACTTCTGTTTCACTAAATGGAGGAACCAATCTAATTTCCTCTCCAACAAAAACGTTTTCCTAGAACCAAAGGACTGAACACTGGATCTTAATTCCGCCATTGCAAGTTCAAATTCCCTCTTTTTATTTTCATCTTCTAACCGACTTAGTTCTAAGTTAGCTTCCAATTGCTTCTTTTTATTTCCAGCTTCTAACCTACATCACTCCAAGTCCACTTGACTTTGTTCTAACTTCATTTGTTCGATTCGTAACTGCATCTCTAGTTTACTTATTGGAAACATATCTAAAACCGCTTTATCAAAATCACCCGGCTCTGCATAGTATGACGCGATTTTTCTCTAAATTACATGCTTTGTTGTAGTGGTCAAAATACCTTTAACTTCCAACCTGCTCGCAATCTCAGACACATCACTCATTTCCGCCTTCACTAATAACTCTCTTGGAGGACGAGAAAGGGGAATTGATATTGGGCCATTACAAAATGCCGAAGATTTGAAGATTTGAAGCACTTTTTTGTATTGGTCTCTATGGTGAAGGACACATATAATATGCCTAAAGGAGATGTTATGAATGAGATGGGAGTTGAGAAACTGGATCCAATAGCTATCGCTAAAGATATAGTGCTGAGCAAACTTGAGGGCCTGAAGATAAATACGTCACTTGGTCCTGATGGAACGTATCCCAGGATATTGAGAGAAATGGCATAAGTTATAATAGAAGCTTTGATGATAATTTGCAATAATTCCCTTGATTCTGGGTGGATTGGAAGACGGCGAATGTCACGACACTGTTCAGAAACGGATGTGGGCAAAAGGCAGATAACTATAGGCCAGGTAGCATAACATATGTAGATAGGAAAATCAGTAATGAAGAAATAACGTGGCATGCTGAAAAAATGGATGCATTATGGTTTCAGTAAAGGAAGTTCCTATTTAACAGGCATACTAGAGTTCTTGAGGATATAACAATCACAATGGATAGAGAGAAACGTACGGACTTTATTTACTTGGATTTCCATACGACGCTCGCTTGGAGTGTGAATCTGTGGTACTCCCTACCCATGAAGCAGTGGAAGGTATCTCAGTAAATATGTTTAAGAAAAGGTTGGTTAGAACTTTGTTTAATAGGGTGATTAAGGGTTATTGGGAAAAGGCAGGTAGGTGGAGATCAATCCATAACCAGATCAGCCAGGATGTTACTGAATGGTGAGCAGGCTCGACAAGCCAGATGGCTTACTCCTGCTCTTACTTCTTATGTTCCTATGGTTTTATGGCAATGTAACAGTGAGGTCATAAACCGAACCCAGGTTACAAAGGAGCAGACATTTGCTCTCTTGCGGCAAAATAGGGTGGAAGAAGTATCAGAGTCTGTGGAAGACAAGTGAAAACATTTCAGGGGCACCAGGAGAGGTACTTCAAACGTTCGTGAGATGGTAAATGAATGGAGGACCACTAATGTTGTTACCTTCATTAAGAAGAGCTTTACGAACAATTAACGAAGTTATGGACATTAAACCAGTCATCAGTAATGGGTAACCCACTGGAAGATATTCGAACGGTTATAAACATATGGATACATAGAGGCTGGATAGACATGGTCAACATTGTTTTTCTGCGTGGTAGGTCGTGTTTAACGAATCTTGTAAGTTTTCGAGCAAGTTTGCTGGAAAGCCTACATGGACTTCAGCGAGACCGTGAACAGCGTTGCGCATGAGAGTTTGGTCAAAAATGTTGTGCCGATTCACATTCATCAGGAGATCTTCAACTGAATTTGACATGGGGCTTTGTTGGAGAACCCAGGGAGTGTTGGTTCAAGGTTGTAGCTCTGATTGAGGCCTGTAAGTAATGGTGCTCTGCAGTGATCGGATTTGTTTTATTTGTTTGTTATCGCCTGTGCCTACATTATAACTTGACAAATTAAATCAGCAAATCGGTGGATAACTCGAAGAATCTTGTTGTAGTCTTTAACGAAGAAAACTATTGAAGTTTGTAGCGGTATCTGGATCAGCTGGAAACATGGGCTGAAAAATACTATATGGAATTTATTGAAATTGCCTGATATTTGTTGTGATTTGGGAGCTCACGTTAGGTTGGGACTTACATGGTGACAGGAAGGGCACTGAGAATTACAGTAGAGCAGACGGATCTGGGAATGCAGATCCAAAATTTCTTGAATGCACAGTCACGCGTCAGTAGTGTCATGAAAAAGAAGACTTTTGGCTCACTGGTCTTCATAACTTAAAATACTGAGTACATGAGTTGTGAATTTACCATGCGAGAGCGTTACTTGGAATATTGTGTGCAGTACTGGTCACGTGCCTACGGAAACTATTTGATAGCAATGAACGACCGCAACAAAATTTCACAAACTGCAGGTGCTGGAATTCCGAGTTACACACACAAAATAATGGATGAACTCAGCAGGGCAGGCAACATCTATGGAAAAATGTACAGTCTCCAGGGTATTCTCGGGTCCCTTCATGTACTGAACAGTCAAGAATCTAATAAGCTTTGCCTTAAACTTACATAAATACCTCACCTCTTCAACTGCTTTTAGCAAACAGTTACACAGATTATTCACTCACTGGCTAAAGAAATATCTCCTTGTTTCCGTTAGAAAAGGGCGCCTTTCTATTCTGAATGTGTCAAGGACTTTTAGCATTCGATGATTCAATCTGTTTATCCCTATTCTTCTGAACTCTAATGAACAGAGACCAAGAGCAATGAAAGGCTCTTCATATGTCATGGAATTATTTTCCTGAAGCTCCTTTGAACCCTCTACAATTGACGCAAATCTTTTTTCTAAGAAAATGGACCCAAAACTGCTCACAACACTCAAAGGAAGGGTTCCCTACTACTGACTCAAGGTGAACATTAACCTTGAGGGATTCTTACATCAGAAATCCCAAGTCCCTTTGCGCATTGTTTTCCTTGCATTTTCTCTCCTTTCAGAAAACAGCCTCCCTCTACATTTATTCTGACAAAGTGCATGACTATCCAACTCCTGATACTGTATTCCATCTGCCACCTTTTTGTCCATTCTACCAATCTGTCTGTCCTTCTGTAGCCTCGCTATTTCTTCGAAACTACGTGCGCTTCCCTTATCTTCATATCATCTGCAATCTTTGACACAAAGCCATCAATTCCAAAATCCAAGTCAATGGCATATAATGTAAAAGCAATCTGTCCCAACTCAGACCCCGGTGGAACAGCCAACCAGAAAAAGGCTCCCTTCATTCCTACTCTTTACCTCCTGACAATCAGCCACTGCTTTATCCATGCTAGAATTTTTACTGTTCTACGCTGTTATTACTGACTAGCTTATTTTTTTATCCAGAAGGTAAAGGTAAAACTTTTTAGCTGTCATCAGTTGATTTTCAAATACTTCCAATCCTTTCAACTTCTGACTAATATTTCTCTATTATATGTCCACGGTTTGGATATTCTGCTGCCTATAATTTCTCTTCTTAGCCACGCTTGTGTTATCTTTCCTTTGTAACAACATCTTTCTCTTTGGGATGCATATATCAAGTGCCTTCCGGATTGTTACACTGCCGTCTTCCCTGCCAGTGCTCTTTTGCTATCAATTCTGTCCAGCTCCTCACACATGCCTTCTTAATGCTCTTTACTCCACTGTAGGGTTGCGACATATAGCTTCAGCTTTTTCATCTCTAATCCTAGGGCTAATATTATCATATTATGATCTCTTAGGCGATAAGAATGGAAGGCATAGGAGGAGAATTAGATAATTTGGCCCATCTGCTCCGCCATTTATTCTTGGCGGATTTTCCCCTCCTCAGCCGTCTCGTTATAACTTTTGTCGATGTGTCCAATAAAGAACCTATTGATCTCCACCTTATATATATCCAGCGACCTGGCCTTCACAGTTTCCCATGGAAAA
This sequence comes from Hypanus sabinus, assembly GCF_030144855.1. Taxonomy (NCBI): domain Eukaryota; kingdom Metazoa; phylum Chordata; class Chondrichthyes; order Myliobatiformes; family Dasyatidae; genus Hypanus; species Hypanus sabinus. The sequence continues at coordinate 13,002,232 of NC_082707.1, read as the reverse complement.
AACATTTCACAAATTTACAACCCTTTGGCTGAGGACATTTCAGCGTATCTGTTTTCCATGGACGCCTCTCCATCCTGAGATTGTGCGCTCTTGTCCTAAACTTCTCCATGATGGGAAACATCCTTTTCACATCTACTTGGTCTAGACCTTTCTGCATTAGAAAAATTTCAATGAGCTACCCCCCCACCAACCTTTTGAATTCCAACGAGTACAGTCGCAGAATTATCAAGCGTTACTCGTATGATAACCATTTAATCCACGAAATTATACTTCTGTATCTCCTCTAAATCCTCTCCACTGCCAGCACATATTTCTTAAGTGATGAACCCAAAAGTGTTCAGAATACCTAAGGTGAGACATTACCACTACCATATAAAATCTCAGCATTACATCATTGTTATTCTATTCTCGACTTCTTGAAATAAATGCTAACGTTGCTTTTGCACTTACTCATTAATTTGTGCAAAGTAACTTTTAGGGTATTCTATACAAGGGCTCCCAAATCCCTTTGCGTCTCAGCTGATTAGATCTTTTCCCCACTTAGAAAATAGTCAGCAGAATTATATACTGTACCACAGAGCATGACCATGCATTTGCGAACATTGTGTTTCAATTGCCACTTTCTTTCCATTCTCTTAATCTGCATAACCTTCTGTAGCCTTCCTGTTTCCTCAACACTACCTGCTCTGCCACCAATCTTCGTACTTTCTGCAAACTTGACAACAAATTCATCTAGTCCATCATTTTAATCATTGATATGCAGCATGAACCGACCTCTGTGGAACTCCACAATTCACTGGCAGCCGGGATCTTTTTATCCTTACTCGTTGCCTCCTACCAATTTCAACATGCCGGTATATTTCCTTTAACACCATGGGATCTTATTTTGTTAAGCAGCCTAACGTGTGGCACCATGTAAAGGGGCTTCTGAATGTCCAAATATACAACATCCATTGCATCCCCTTTGCCTATCTTGCTTGCAATCTCCTCAAAAAATTCCAACTGTTTCTTCAAGCAAGATTTTACCTGACGGAAACCATGATGGCGTTGTCCTTCCTTGTCCTGTTTCACCAAGTACTCCATAATCTTCTTCTTTGGGAAACTCCGTGAGAATGTATGGGAGCGGAGCGGACTCAGCCTTACCACCAAGCTGAAGGTCTACAGAGCAGTGGTTCTCACCACCCGCCTCTATGCCAGCGAGACTTGCACTGTCTACAGCAGACACGCTAATCAGCTCAAACACTTCCATTTGAGCTGACTCCGCCGACTTCTCCACGTACGATGGCAGGACAAAGTCCCACACACGGAGGTCATGGAGCGGGCTAGCACCCACAGCGTCTACACCCTCCTGCAGAAAGCACAAGCCAGATGGGCTGCCAATGTCGTCAGGATGTCTGACAGTCAACTGCCAAAACAGCTACTCTAAGAAGAGCTGAGCCAGGGCAAGCGCTCAGTTGGAGGGCAGAAGAAACGTTTCAAAGACTGACTCAAAGTGTCCCTCAAAGACCTCAACATCAATCCCAGTAACTGGGAATCGCTTGCTCTGGACCGCCCAACCTGGTGGAGCAAGACCACTAAAGGAGCGTATGCAGCAGAACTCAGACGCACCGCAGAGGCTCAGAGGAAAGGCGCCACGTGCAAGGCTCGAGCTACCTCCACTTGCACTGCAGCATCTACCCTCATTTGTCCCACATGTGGGCGAGCTTTCAAGGCCCGGATTGTCCTCACCAGTCGCCTCCGGACCCACAGGCACAAACCCTACACCTGACAGAAGTCGTGGTCGTCTTCGACTCCGAAGGACAAACAACAATCTTCTTCTTAACAACTGAATCCAACGCCTTCACAATCACCGATGTCATGGTCACTGCTCCATAATTTCCTTACCAGTGACTTCCCATGTCAGTCACGGTTGTACTATCCTGCTATTTCAGTATTCTTTATTTTCCCATTGCTTCCAGAAACTCGTACAATTGTTGTTCTTCTGTCATCCCTGCCAGGAGCTCCTTTCAATTTACTTTGGCCAATTCCTCTCTCATACCACTTTAATATTCCTTACTTGACTTAAATGCTGCTACGTCAGACTTCAATTTGTGGCTATCAAATTTCAAGGTGAATTCAATCATATTGTTACCTCTGCCTGCTGTGGATCTTTTTTGTTAAGCTCCCTAATCACATCCTCTTCAATACATAACATCCGACCCAGTGTAGCGGATCCCTTAGTAGGCTCAAAGACAAACTGCACTAAAAAGCCATCTCGAAAAGATTCAACACACTTGTGCTCTTAAGATGCATGACCAACGTAATTTCCCAATTGACCTATACGCTGAAATAGCTATTATTACTTTGCCCCTTTGATACACCTCTCCGATTTCCGCTGTGGACCGCAAATTATAATGTGTGGTGCACATCTCAGCTAATTTTGGGAAGACTGTACATAACTGTCATTAGGTGCCTTTTACCATTTCAGTTTTTTAACACGAAGATTCAACAGCTTATGATCTTATGTCACATCTTCCTAATAATTTGTTGCCATTCTTTACCATCAGAGCCACTCCATCCCTTCTGCCTACTTCCCTATCCACCTGATATAATGTGTAAACTTTGGATATTCAGCTGCGAGCTACAAACATCACACAGCCACCATTCAGGGATGACCGCACATCATACCTGACAATCTGTATTTGTGCATTAAGTTCATATACCTTATTTTTAAATATTTTTTTCATTGAGAAACAAAACACTTTGTGTATTGCATTTGCTATCTTTTTTTTGATTCTGAATCTCTAAAGCACTGATACCAACTTTGTAGGTGCAATTTTGTACTTACATCTGCCTGCCTGTCCCAACAGCCTATCTTAGATGTTTATTTTACCACTTGTCCTTCCCTGAGCCCCTTCACTCTGGTTCACATTCCCTGCCAAATTAGTTGGTACCCTTCCCAACAACTCTTACAAACCAGCCCGCGAAAATATTTGTCTCCCTCGGGTTCAGGTGCAACCCGTCACTTTTGATGGGGCATACCTCCCCCTGAAGAGATCACAACTATCGAAGAATCTGAGATTCTGCTCCTTGCGCAGCTTCTCAGCCACACATTGATGCGTAAATCATTCCGTTTATACATTAAATAGCTTGTGGCATAGGCAGCAATCTATAAATTACTACCCTGGTATTTCCACTTCACAGCTTTCTACTTCGCTTGCTGTGTTTCCTTTTCAGGACATGTTTGCCTTACCTTCCTATGCCATTGGTGCCAATATGTACCTAGACATCTGGCTGCTCTCCCTCTTTCCCTTCTGCACCACGTACAATTTCTCTTTAGGCTTTTTGTTCACTTAATTTCTTTGATCAATTCCGGTTTGTTGCACAACACCCGATGTAGAATAACTGATCTGCTAGTGGATGCAACAACGAGCTGCTCTGAAAAGTCGCCTACTTGATATATTGAAATCCACCGTGAAATTTGTAATATAGCCCTTTTGTCATCGATTTTCTAGTTCCCGCTGTTATGTGCCGAGCACATAGTTCCTATTCTTTTGGGGTCTGTATACACTATCAGGATTTTTTCCACCCTTGCAGGTGAATGTGCAGAGAACGAATAAACTCTGACTATTCAAAAGATTCTGTTTTAGTTTTTTCATGTCGTTAGTGGTTTAATTTTCTGGTCACAACATTTCGGGCGATGCTGTTACTTTTTCCATGTACAATGATCTATTATACCTGAATGTTACCACATAATGTACTGAAGGAAAAACATAATTGCTGTTTATTATTGTGAATAAGTGTTTGATACAGTGAGTGGTAGTGTCGTGGAAGGCAATGTCAGCGCCGGTGTTAGTGGCAGGTATAATAGGGTCTTTTAAGAGATTCTTAGATTGGTACATGGAGCTTAGAAAATTACAGGGTTATGTGGAAATTCTAGGGACTTTCCTGAGTACGTCATATGTTCGGCACAACATTATGGGCCGAATGGTCTACAGTGCGCATGTTCCTATATTTCTATGAAGGGCGCATAACACCATCGGAAAAAAAGTACAAGATCTGAAACGTGTTGTGTTTTAGTTCTTACAAATTGCTGAAATTAAGGCAAGGCTATATAAGGGCAATGGCTCAAAGAGAGGATGCCCATCATTAATAATCCTCATCGTGCAAGATATGCCCTCTTCTTATTGCTACCGTCAATACGGAGGTATCGATTCATAAAGACAGACTGTTAATGTTTTTGGAACAGCTTCTTCTCCTCTGCCATCAGACTGCTCAACGGACAATGAACCCACCTATACAAACTCACTCTTTTTCTTGTTCTTTTCTTGCGCTCTATTTAATTCATAGTTATTTCTGATTATAATTTATACTTAATATGTATTGCAATGTACTGCTGCCACAAAATATCAAATTTCATGTCATATGCAGGTGATATTAAAACTGGCACTAAATGTAGTACGGCTTCCTCTCAGTCCTCACATAAAAAAAAACAAGCGTATGTTCCTGTCCGTACTAATAAGCTGGTCTTGTTGTCAGAGTAAAAATGCTGTCAAATATTTGGCTGACGGCACAACAATTTATTTCCTGTAAGAAAACACCAAAATATCCAACGAGTTTCACATGCCCGTAAAGTTACCTAATGTTTTTCATATTAATATCAAAAGTTCTAATTCTCTCGCTGTCTGTTTGACTTTGCTTACGTTGCTCTTAGTAATAGATTTTTTTTATGATTTACGTTTCTCTGCAGAGGAACATAACAAATATTAGTTTAACATCAGAAACTTCTATTTAGAATATAATAATCCAGCCCCTATGTACCAGGATGAAAGTTTAACCAAAGATTCGATCTTTGTTATTCATTGATATTGTCCCTGATCTTCTAGCACAGTATCCCATCCATATCACTAATTTCGTAACATCCGAAAGTTATGTCTTCCAGATGTGGTTTATTATTTTATATCTAAATACTGGATCTCACTGTTTACTTGTAAGGTCACAGCTTTATTACTTATTATCCCATTGCTAAGCAGTTAGCCTTTGACTTTAGATCGGCCTTTAATAAATCGATTCTATATTCATTCATTCGTCTGAAGCACTTTGTTTGAAGTCGAAAGAATTTCGAACAATAATCAAATCTGCCGTTAGAACGTCCACAAGTACGGTTTTCTTATATTGGCCGATACCTACTGTAACGCATTAGTGAATAATAAAACTGCTTTAATCTACAACTGCGTCGGTAGCAGAGTTACCTATCTGTTCAGATTAAGAAAACAAAGAAAACATTTGAGCGTGCGCAGAATAGTAAAATCACACTCAGTGATCTCGTCCGCGATGGAATTCATATTGATTCTGCGAGGTCACACATGACATAAAGTTAAATTATCAACAGAGAAGGGAAACCTTGAAACTACGTCAGTGTGTTTGGTAAATTAATCTAGATTATCTAAACAGTCTAACGGTTCACCGCACAAGTGCCGAAGCAGCGCTAAGCAGGGCGTCATTTGTAGAAAGAGTAATTGTTGTTAAAGTGAGGCAGGCTGAATTAAACGCAGATAATCCCGCCTGGAAGCCACATCAGAGGCACGGCAGCATGAAAAGGAGGCGGAAGTTGTTTTATCCGCTGCCAAACACTTTGAGGTTAACTGATAAAGACGATATTGGATTAAGCTCATTATTTCATTCAGCAGAGTCAGTCTGTCAGTCAGTCTCGAAGAATCAGTCTGTATATGATTATACATACCCACCAGAAAATACTGCAGACATAGGCCATCCAGTCAAGTCTGACACGTGCTGGAACCAGATCTTTCGATATTCGCAGCCAGGCGTCACCTGCTGACGGCCGGTCTCACCAAATTCGATGATCAACCAGATCATTACTCGGCTTGGAATTCCACGTTCTTCAGTCACACTGGTGACCTCAACTTCAAGCCTAGTGAAGCAGCTGCCCGGCTGGTGAAATGGCTTGGACTCCAGTCTGCTGATCATGCAGGCTGATTAAGGTAGTTTAACATCAAAACTCCACTGCTGCTCTGAGTTTAGTCTGGCAAAGAATAGATAAGTGCCACAGATCTAAAACTTCAGAAGTTCCTAACAGGCAATGCCCTCTACAATGGAAACCACACTCTCACGGGAAGAAGAGATGCCACAGGGAGAAACATTTAGAGGAGCGAAGTGCCTTCCTCAAAGAGAACACCCTATGTTTCCACTGCTGTTTGTCAACCGGGCACATGCCGAAATACTGTAACGCTGTTTTCCAGTGCTGGGACTACGACAGCGACAAATGCTTTGCATCTCTTCTTGTTGGCCCACGTCCTGGTCTGAAGAGCCACGCAAGTACCTCTTTAAAGTTTGGCACGGAGGGAGCTGAATCCCCTTCCGCAGTAGTTGCATGGCTTCCTGCACTGTCTGTGAGTAAACTCCACCAGTTAGTCATGTTCAAAGATCTGCTCTGTCAAAAGTTTATCCGGAATGTCACCCTGAGCTGAGGATGAGAATCTGTGTTGTGTTTGACCAGAGCAACAAGTATCTGGCTAAAACCTCTTTCTTCAACATGCACAACATAATCAATGGTGCCTTCCATACCGAACACATCGATAGGTATGTTTCAAACGGTTGGGTGAAGAACAAGAGGCTTTAGAGCCGAATCTGTTGAGGAAAAGACTCGTTTAACACTCCCCATACCTTTTGAATGCGATGAATATCCGGACAACTGGAAGCAAATTCTCACTCCAAAAGCAGCGACAGAACATTCCCACCTAAGCCTTCTTGCCAGTAAGATACTGTCCTCGACCTGAAGGCTGGGATCTTGTTTCTGCTAGGAAGAGACATCACACAAGTTCACAATGTAAAAGCGCAACATTTGTTCTCCGAATGCTCCATTTTCAGCATAGATTAGCACTTGTGTGGTCATAGTAGGAGGCGGTTGCCTGGGCACTGCACATAAACCCTCAACTGTTAATGCATTCAAAACTAAAATTGAAGAAAACAGGCGCTCCTGTCTGATAACTTCTTGCCTTAGCAACATCCACTGTGCTGTCTGTACGACAGTTATTTAGTTTATAATATTTTCGCTTAGTAATTCATTCAATAGTATTTTCTAGTTAGAATTAGAAGTGTTTATAGTATATTCATTGCATGTAAAATATATCGGCATGCGATGACGTCACATCCGGTTTCGCCGCGTCTTGTGGGAAAACACCGGTTTGAAATTAGCGCGAGGGTGGGGGCTTTCCACGAGGCTCACCTGAGCAGAAGTTATTTTGCAGGCATGAGAAATCACAGTGAGAGCAACGCTGTAAGTTAATAGATAATCGATATATTGAACTAAGATGTTAATGCCGATCCTGTTAGAAGTAACGACGGTAGATAATGTTTATGCTTTCGTTAGTTAAAGAGTCGCGGATAGTTTGCATGGAAGTGTATTTAAAGTAGTCAATGGAGCAGGTAAACTCTCCCTGTATACTGCACCTTAGTGTAATGTAGTTATAGTCACCTTTGCAAGTATTTACACTTGAAATGTGATATTAAGGAAGGAACAAATACTGTATCAATCTTGTATTGTTTTATCAACAGTTTTCACCATATGTTAATGTGAAGAGTGAACAGTAAATGGTTAATCTTACTGCGATCTGGTTTGCATTGGCTGTGGTTTATCCGGACGTTAAATTCGGCGTTCGTTACACCAGAAGGAGAACGTTACATCCACTTCAAGAATAGTAGAGAAAGCTATGAATTCTGTTGGTGGCGTGTTTACAGATCCCAGGCGGTGAGAGTTATGTCTTCCTTAATGTGGTTTGTTATTTTACTTCTAATCACGAGATACTCTCTCCGTACTTGTCAGTTCAAGCCACGGCTTTGTGTATTCATCTTGTCCTTGTGCCTCGCCCAGCCCAGCAGTACCATGCCCAGCCCGGTGCTGTGGTTCCCTCGTCCTCTGCTGGGGTTCCCTCGTCCTCTGCTGGGGTTCCTTCGTCCTGTCAAGGAGTCTCACGTCCCGTCATCTTGTCTCAACTCGTCCTGTAGCTACACATTGTCCGAGCCTGGTTCCGGAGTCCAAGCCCGAGTCAAGATCCAGATTCTAGGTCCTTGTCCAGTCTCTGGTTCGAGTCCTATACAAGGCTCCTAGTTTCCAGTTCCATGTCCTGGTTCCGCTATCTTAGTCAAGTCCTTGCCCAGGCCCGGAATCCTTGTCTCGTCCAGGACCTGTGCCATGTCCAGCGTCCTTTCTTTCCCACTTCCCTTGCTTCCTTCTGACGCCTAGTCCTGTTCCTGTTAGCTCAGTATCTGTGTCTTGCATTTGTGTCCGTTCCCAACACCTCCCGCCCCCCCGCCCCCCCCATTATGACACAAGGGCAAACTGCCTTAAAAACCCATCTCGGAAAGATTCAGCAAACTCGCGCTCTTGAGGTACATGACCAACGTAATTTTCCCAATTGACCTATACGTTGAAATAGCTATCAAAACACTGCCCCTTTGCACACATTTCCGATTTCTGATGTGGACCACAGATTCTAATGTGTGGTCCATAACTCACTTATTGTAGGGAGGAGTGTATATAATAGTCATCAGGTGCCTTTTACCCTTGCAGTTTCTTAACACAAAGATTCAAAAGTTTATGATCTTATGTCATTTCTTCCTAATGATTTGATGCCATTCTTTACCATCAGAGCCAAGCCATCCTTTTTGCCTACTACCCTATCCATCTGATATAATGTGTAACCTTGGACATTCAGCTGCTAGGTACAAACATCACTCAGCCACGATTCAGTGATGACCATACATCATGTCACGTACCTGACATCATGTATTGGTGCAGTAAGTTCATCCAACTGATTTTTTTAATATACTTTTTTGCATTGAGAAAAACACTTTCTGAATACTGTATTTGCTATCTTTTTGGATTCTGAATATCTAATGCTCTGATACACACCTTGCTGAGTGCAATTTTTTACTATCATCTGCCTGTCTGTATAAGAGCCTACCTTAGTTGTTTATTTTACCACTTGTCCTTTCCTGAGTCCCATCACTCCGGTTCACATTCCCTGACAAATTAGTTGATATCTTTCCCAACAACTCTTACATACTAGCCCGCGAAATGGTTTCCCTTCCTCGGTTTCAGGTACAACCCGTCACTTTTGATATGGCATACCTCCCCCAGAAGAGATCACCATTATCGAAGAAACAGATTCCGCTCCTTGCACCAGCTTTTCAGCCACGCATTGATGCGTCAAATCATTTTGTTTATACATTAAATAGCTTGTGGCATAGGCAGCAATCCATAAATTACTATCCTGGTTTTTCTGTTTCTCAGTTTTCTACTGAGCTCGGTAGGTTTTATTTTCAGGACGTGTTTGCCTTTTCTTCCTTTGCCATTGGTACTAATATGTAACTATTCATCTGTTTGCTCACCCTCTTTCCCTTCTGCATCACGGAAAATTCCCCTTTAGGCTTTTTTTTAACCTTTCTCTCAGATCAATTCCGATTCGTTGCACAACACCCGGTGTAGAATAGCTGATCTGCTGGTGGATGCAACAACGAACTGCTCAAAATGGCAATCCCATTTGTATTCTGGGAAGTCCCCTTCTGATACATCGAAATCCACCGTGACAATGATAATATTGCCCTTTTTGCCATGCATTTTGCAGATCCCGTTTTCATGTGTCGAGCCCATCCTTCCTACGCTTAGGGGCTCTGCATACACTCATTTCAGGGTTTTTTTCATCCTTGCAGATCAAAGTGCAGAGAACGGAATAATAAAAACATTGACTATTCAAAAGGGTCTATTTTAGTTTGTCATGTAGTGTCACAAAGTGGGGGCAATGGTGCTGGAGTAGGACACAAATGCAGGACGCAAACACGTTTTTGTAAGTTTAACTAAAATAGTGTTTATTACTGTTTACAAGGAGAACAGTAACGCAAGGATAGAACAAGGAAATCAAGGAGAGCAAAGAGGAAAAGGGAATAGGCGTAAAGGACGAGGTCTCAGGCCAGCGACTAGGCTAGGACTCAGGGTCAAGGGGGCCAGGACTTGGAGATCGGGGATCAGAGCTTGGACTCGGAGGCTTGGCGGAACACAGACCTTGGGCTTTAAAAGAACCTGCAGCAATAGCATACACCTGGAGTCTGTATTTGATGCTAAATCCCACTATTTATTAGTAACTTTTTAATATAGTAAGTTGAACCAGGTAAATCAAAGGTTAACGATGTTATACATATATATGTGTGTAGATTTAATTCCCAAACTCATTTAAGCTCAAATGGCTGGATGTAAAGTCTTATGATGCTAATGCAAGAAAGTTTCGTTCAATGCACGGAGTTGATTGGGGGACAGAGAGAGATATTAGCAACCCAAGGTGAAATCCACGATAGGAAAAGAACGAATAAACAGGTGCCGTTTCTCCTCCCTTGTTGGAGTCCGAATCCACTCTCGAATTAACCAATCGTACCTTATCACAAAGGGTAGCGTCTTCGAGAGAAAACTACCACGCAGGCAAGGGTAAACACCTCTAGCCTCCACAGGGTCAGCCATTCTACACACCGTGATAGCTACTGATCGATTCCCCTGATCGATCCTCAACCCACCTTTGTGGGGACAACGAAAGTTCTAACCAGTGACTCTTCTGTCACTGCTCTGCTTTCGTTCACTTTTACCGATGTTTCACTGTGTGTCTGTGTGACAGAGTCATCTGACCTTGCTTAAATACGCACTGAGCTTGTGTAAACATCGAACGTGTCCATCACGTAACTCCAGCTTTCTCACCATAGGAACCCAGAAGCAGGCAGCAGTCCTATAGTCAGTTTCCTTCTCTATCCCTTTTAAAGGCACAGTCCATGTCCGTCACAGTGCCGATCCTTAAACCTACTCTGAGATCAGTCTATCAACTCCTATATAGCCCTCTATATTATCGTATTGTCAATATACTTCCCAGACCATATTTTAAATTCCTCGAATGCATCTGCATTCGACCACCTCCATTGGCAAGCCATTCCTGTTCTCCTCACGACCTATTTTAAATTTATACTTCTAACCTCTCCGTATACTTTGCTCCAGTAAGCGTAAGTTTATGCCCTGTGGCAATAGTCAATTCTGCCGTGGGAAAATCTTTATCTATTCAGCTTATTTATCCCTCTTATCACCTTGTACGTCTCCATCACTTCATCTCTCTTCATTTATTCCTGTGCTGTAAAGGCACGGCGCCTCAAGAAGGTGGAAATTATCAAGAATGACACAATATTTCCAGTAATTATTAGTTAGATTTCTCTAATGTTCATCAAAACATACTCTGAAATGTGACTTTTCTATCACGACAAATCAGCAGGGATTATGCTTGACAACCAGCAGGTGACATTACGGTTCTTGTGCCGCACATAGCATGCCTGTAGCGGTTACAAAGTGATTACAAAGCTTTTAATCCAAGGACCAATGCCAATAAGCAGGGGGTTCATGGACCATTTTAGGAAACTCTGGGACTAAGCAGTGCTTACATCTTTGGACTGTAACACGAAACTGTTGCAATGGTAGGAAACCACAACAGTTATGTTGGAGACTTAAGAATTTCTTACAGACAGCGGTAGGAGTTGGGCACTGATCTTACAGCAGCAGTTAGGGATATACTAACCGTTACGCGACCTGTCATCTGCATGCCTCCTTCTCATTATTGCCAGTGCGGAGGAGCGACAGGACCCTGATGATGCAACCTTAATGAGTAATTAATAGCTTCATCCTGCCTGCTTTCTAATTTCTAAATGATATTAGAAGCCATGATAAAGACTTCCTTATTTATTTTCTTGCATTTATGTATATCTAATTATGATTCTGATTCAGAAACCAAATGCAATTTGGAATTGACCAATGTTTTCTGCGTTCCACCACGTTTCTGCTGAAGTCTGCACTAATCACCGCTTGACTTGTCGTTTCTGAATGCGATGTTACGAAAAATCTAGAGTGGCCCGTCGGGAGGATTCAAATGGGTTGTTTTACTTTCTTATTGTGCAATTAGTTTCACAACCACGGATTCGGCAGCGCAGTAGATACACCAATTGCGATTATGAAAATGCATGTGCCCGCTAATTATTAATTCATTGTGATTGTATTTAACTATCTTGTCGAGACTGGAATACAGCACAAAAACACTTCGCTGTCTGTTTGCATTCGGATTTGCCTGACTTGGACTTCGAGTCAACTGACTTTGAAAACTGGCAGTATTCATTTAACATATAGTTGTTCTTTTCAGCCGCAGTGTAAGCTTTGTTTTCCATTTGAGAGTTTTAGTTAACGGCCCTATTTGGCCGAACGTTTATTGTTTTCTTTTTCCTTTAACACTGTTCACATTAAAATCTGTGAATTATCTACCCACTTCGTTGTCTGTCACTTCGAGCTTGGGACTTATCCGAACCTGGTGACAAATAATGTATGCTGTAATGGTAGGCAGGATAGTGAAAGGCAGGGAAAACAAACTTTTTAATGGTACCCAAATGTATCTGGTAAGTATGGATTGAGAGGATATTGTTCGCAACTGGCTTCTTGGTTTGTAGGAAGACTTCTAAGGTGTTTTCTTTTAGAGTACAAGTGCTTTGATATTACTGTCAGAATAAAATGCAAGGCTAACTGGTACAGAGTGCCTTGTTGTACGCCAGGTACTGAGGTCCTTGCAAAAAAAAAGAAGGTGCAGTGCAAGCAGCAGGGAAACTGTGTTAAAGGGAATTGCATGAAATTACCAGAAAACTCTTCAGATGAATATTATAAGACTAAAAGAAAGCATCAGACTTCTGTAGTAGACAAAGTTCAGGACAATGCCAAGGGCTTTTTACAGATATTTGAGGAGCAGAGTAAGAGCAAGGGGAACATTGCCTCTTGGAGATCAGTGTGATTTTTGATGCACGGAGATGAAAGCGATGTGGGAGATTTTAAACATATTTTTTCGTATTTGTAGTTACTTGGAAGTCGGCCACAGATTCAATAGAACTGAATTAAGGCAACATGATATCATGGATGGTATATGGATTGAAGAAGCGATCATGCTTGCTGACTTAAGGTGAATTAGGGTAGATAAACACACATATCTTGACTTGGTGTCTCCTCGGTCTTAGGAGGAGTCTACAATTTTCAGGGGCTCTATCACATGTATTGAAAACTTCTTTGGCCATGGGTGATAACATCAGACGAAGACAGAGGTGCTGAAGTATACCATTCTGTCCATCAAGTCCTCTTCACCATTCTATCCTGCTTGATTTATTCTGCCTTTCAACCCCATTATCCTGTTAACTCCCGTAACCCTTGTAATTTTTACTTATCAAGATCTTAGTTATGATGGGTATAGATACCCATCTGATACCACTGAGGCTAGGGGAGATAAAAACACAGAAGTCATGAGTTAAGGGAGAAGGGGGAAAAGTTTAAAGGGAACTTTGGGGGGAGGGCTTCTTCACACAGAGAGTGGTGGGAGTGTGGAATGAGCTGCCAGATGAAGTGGTGAATGCGGGCTCACTTTTGACATTTAATGAAAACTTAAACAGGGAAATAGATTGGAGGGGTTTGGAGGGATTTGGCCCAGGTGCAGGTCAGTGGGACTCGGCAAACAATTAAAAATATTCAACTATTTGGCATCCACTGTGGCCTATGTCAAGGAATTGCTCAGAACCGCAACCCCGTGAATAAAATAAAATGCCTCCTCATTTCTACAGAATCACCACCCTGTGGCTAATATTACATGTCTCGTCATTTCTGCCCTAATGGGAAGTACATCTATTCTGAGCCTGTGTCCTCTGTTCCTCGCATCCCCAACTACATAAAACATTTCCCACCACCACACTATAGGTGGCTTTCAATGTTCGTTAGGTCTCAATTAGATCCCTCTCATTCTTCTGAAATCCGACGATCATTGACCCAAAGCCATCCATTAGCACACTAATTCTATGGAGCACTCTCGCGAAAATTTTCTGGATCATCGCGCCCGTTCCTGAATAATGAGTCCAGATATGCTCAGAATATACCAGGTGAGGTGACAGAATTTCGCAGTTTAGCAAATGTTGGTACGTTGCGTCAGATTGTTCCTCAGAATAAAACGGCAAATTATATGCTGGTGAACCTGATATTAGCAGTGGATTAATTACTGCAATACTGTCAACGGTAGATCTACGGAGCAGTATTTAAAATGTTTTCTGATATATATATATATATATATATATACAAATGATACTAAGACTGGTTGTGCATACGACAGCGAGGATATCGGGAACAATTGTGAAAATTAGTTGAAACTAAGCAATTGCACTTTTGGAGGAAAAAGCTAGTATTTACTCAGTCAAAGGTAGACCAAATTGTAATGCGGTAGCACAAAGCGACCTGCGAATAGATTCGTGATTCATTAAAGAGAGTGATTTCACCGGTAGAAGGGTCACAAAGCAGGTTGTGACATACAGTTGGAAGTTGTTGAACCGTTGTGGTACTGCAACGGTTAAGAGAAACAGATGGGATTTAAATATGGGACCCTAACAAGTAGTGTGTAATCTAAAAGTAACTACGGGATATGGAAACCGCAGGTGAGAAATGCAATGTTGCAATATTCAAGATGAAGGTGAATTGAAAAAATCAGCTTCTTGCGATGTTCAAAGAGAAAGAAAGAATTTCTAGAATGCCTACGAGCTCGCTTTTTCGAGCAGTTCGTGGTTGAGTCAACTAGGGGTCCGCTACCCGGGTTGGGTGTTGTGAAATGAGCCAGAATTTATTTAAGAGCATAGGGTAAAACCACTTAGGAGCATAATATGATACAATTCACACGGAAATTTGAGAAGAACATAAAGTTAAGTGTATTTTTTATTACACTGGAGAAAAGGAAATTACAGAGGCATGAGAGAGGACTTGGCCAGAAATGTATGGAAAGTAACACTGTTAAAATGACAGCTGAGCAGCAACAGCTGCAATTTCTGGAAGCAATTCAGCAGGCAAAGGACATAAACAGCTCAATGAGGAAAAGGTATTTAAAGGCAAGATGACTCAACCACGGTTAACAAGGGAAGTCAAAATTACGTAAAAGTCAAAGCGAGCGTTTGTAATTCAGCGATAACGAGTGGGGAATTAAGAGATAGGGAGGCGTCTAAATGCCAGCAGACGATAAGGAAGAAGCATTAAGTGGGCAAATTAGGAATACGACAGCACACGTGTCAATAATATTAAAATAAATGGGTTATTTCTTTACCGGTTTGATCGGGGCCCAACTGTGCAAGCACGTGGACGTCAGCTAGTTAGAACGGCAAGAAGAGTTTAAAAGGCGACACCATCAGAAAACCGGTGTCTATAAACGAACTAATCCTGTTCTTCAACAGATTTGACTCTGTGGTCACTGCCCACCCTCCACATGATTCATCTGTTGTCGGCCCCCAACCAACACATACTCCACCCTCCCCTCCTACCCCTCCTTACAGCCCTCCACCCTGCTCTTGTGACTACACCACTCCCACACCTGAAACCACCACGGTGGGCTTCACAGCTGAACAGGTGAGATGACAGCTGAAACGTCTCCACCCAAGCAAAGTTGCAGGCCCAGATAGTGCCAGCCACAGTGTGCACAAAGCCTGTGCCCCCCAGGAGTGTGGGGGGTACTATGTGGAGTACCTCACCATGTCCAAACTGAGCCTGAGTCTACAGGGTGTTCCAGTGCTGTGGAAGACGTCCTGCCTCGTTCCTGTACTGAGGATGCCGCGCCCCGGTGGCTTCAATGTCTACCGACCGGGGTCATTAACCTCCCACATCATGAAGACACTGGAGAGACTTGTTCTAGGTCCGCTCCGGCCTATGGTTAAGCCACACTTTGACCCCCTCCAGTTTGTTTATCAGCCCCGACTAAGAGTTGAGGATGCCATTCTCTACCTGCTGAACCGTGTCTACGCCCACCTGCACAAGCCGGCGAGCACTGTGAAGGTCATGTTTTTTGACTTCTCCAGTGCGGTCAACCCCATCCGCCCTGCTCTGCTGGGTGAGAAGCTGACAGTGATGCAGTTGGATGCTTCCCTGGTGTCATGGATTATTGATTACCTAACTGGCAGACCACAGTACGTGCGCTTGCAGCATTGTGTGACAGACAGAGTGGTCGGCAGCACTGGGGCTCCACAGGGGACTGTCCTGTCTCCCTTACACCTCATCATCTACACCTCGGACTTCAACTACTGCACAGAGTCTTGCCATCTTCAGAAGTTTTCTGCCGACTCTGCCATAGTTGGATGCATCAACAAGGGGGATGAGGTTGAGTACATGGCTAGGGTGGGGAACTTTGTCACGTGGTGCGAGCAGAATCATATGCAGCTATATTTCCTCACTATTCTTGGTTGGTGCGGCTGTAACGAAACCCAATTTCCCTCGGGATCCATAAAGTATGTGTGTCTGTCTGTGTTGAAGGAATGGGCGACGGAGTAGAGGTAGACAGAGTAAGAAGCCTTTGGCTCAACGGGTTTCAGTGGTAACGGGTCGAGGCGATGTAGATTATCTGTGTAGAATACAGACAGGAAGCATATGTGTGAGGCTCAGTGTCAGATGTGGGAAATCAGAGATACTCCCAGCCACAAGGATGGCTACATCTGCGCCAGGTAGTTCGAGCTGCATCTCCTTAAGGACAGTGTTAGGGAACTGGAAATGCAGCTTGACGACCTTCGTCTGGTCAGAGAGAGTGAGGAGGTGATAGATAATAGCTATAGGCTTCTAGTCACGCCTGTGCCTCAGGACACAGATAAGTGGGTAACAGTCAGTACCACATGACAGCGAGAACAAAAATATAGTGAGGTGGTGGATAAATGCGTGGCCGAGGGATTGGAACAGGGGACAGGGATTCAGATTTCTGTAACATTAGGATCCCTTTTAGGGGAGGTGTGAACTGTACAAAAAGGACGGGTTGCACTTGAATCCCACAGGGACCAATATTTTTGCTGGGAGTTTTGCGAAGGTTTTTCTGGAGAGTTTAAACTAGAATTGCTGTGGGGTGGGACCGAGTTGAAGAAACAGAGGATGAGGCGGTTGGCTCACAAATTGAGAAACACAGTGGGAGAGCGAGGATAGGCTTTTGATAGAGAAGGAACGTGATCAGACCGATTGCTTGAGGTGTGTCTATTTTAAGGCAAGCAGTGTTATGATCAAATCGGGTGAGCTTAGAACGTGGAACTGTACCTGAGGTTATGATGTTTTGGAGGACATTACAGAGTCTTGGATTGCTCAGGGGCAGGAATGGTTACTTCGAGTGACAGGCTTCAGATATCTCTAAAAGTACTGGGAGGGAGGCAAAAGAGGTGGGGGCGTGGCAATGTTAATGAGAGACAGTGTCACGGTTGCAGAAAAGGGGGAATTCATAGAAAGATTGTCTGCGGAGTTCAGTGGGCGGAAGTTGGGACAGGAAGGGGTCAATAACTCTACCGGGTGTTTATATAGAGCACCCAATAGTAACAGGGACATCGAGGAGCTGATTGTGAGATATATTCTGGAAAGCTGTTAGATTAGCAAGGTTACGGTGGTGGAAGATTTTACTTTCCCAAATATGGATTGTCATGTCCCTAGAGCGAGGGGTTTAGATTGGGTAGACGTTGTTAGGTGTGTTCACCAAGGGTTCCAGACATAATATGTAGACAAGCCTACAAGAAGAGAGGTTGTACTTGATCGGGTATTAGGAAAGGAACCTGGTCAGATGTCAGAACTCTCAGTAGGAGAGCATTTTTGGGATAGTGGTCACAATTCTATCTGCTGTTCCGTAGCATTGGAGAGGGATAGGAACAGACAAGTTAGGAAAGCGTTCAATTGGAATAAGTGGAAATATGAGTCTTTCAGGCAAGAACTTGGAAGCATAAATTGGAAACAGATGTTCTCGGTGAAAGGTACGGACAAAATGTGGCAAATATTCTGGGGATATTTGCGTGGAGTCCTGCATAGCAGGTTCCAATGAGACAGGGAAAGAGTGATAGGGTACAGGGACTGTGGTGTACAAAGGCTGTTGTAAATCTAGTCAAGAAGGAAAGAAGAGCTTAGGGAAATTTCAAAACAAGAAAACGAGGTACTGATATAGCTCTAGAATATTAAAAGTCTAGCAGGAAGGAGATTAAAAATTAAATTAGGAGAGACAGGAGGGGCCATTAGAAGGCCTTGGCGGACGGGATTCAGAAAGAAATCCAAGGAATGTAAAGAGCAAGGGCATAAGACGTGAGAGAATCGGACCAATGAAGTATGACAGTGGAGAAGTGTGTATGGAACCGGTGGAGATAACGGAGGAAGTCAATGAATAATTTGCTTCAGTATTCACAACAGGAAAGGATATTGGAGAGTGCAGGGATAAATTACAGAGGACCAAAATGCTTGAAAAGGTAGATAGTACCATAGAACCATAGAACATTACAGCACAAAATCAGGCCTTTTGGCCCTTCTTGGCTGTCCCGAGCCATTTTGCTGCCTAGTCTTACTGACCTGCACCATGGCCATATCCCCCCAAAACTCTCTAATCCATGTACCTGTTCAAGTATTCTTTAAATGTCAAAAGTGAGCCCGTTTTCACCACTTCATCTGGCAGTTCATTTCACACTCGCACCACTCTCTGCGTGAAGCTCCACCCCCCAATGTTCCCTTTAAGCTTTCCCCTTCACCCTTAACCCATGACCTCTGTGTTTTTATCTCCCCTAGCTTCAGTGAAAAAAGCCAGCTTGCATTCACTCTGTCTACACCCATCATAATTTTATCAAAATTTTATCAAATCACCCCTCATTCTCCGACGCTCCAGGGAATAAAGTCCTAGGCTATTCAACCTTTCTCTGTAACTCAGTTTCTCAGGTCCCGGCAACATCCTTGTAAACCTTCTCGGCACTGGTTTAACCTTATTAATATCCTTCCTGTAATTAGGTGATACCAAAACTGCATACAATCCTCCACACTCGGTCTCACCAATATGGTATACAACCTCGCCATTACATTCCAACTCTTATACTCACTACTTTGATTTAGAAAGATCAGTGTAGCAAAAGCTCTCTTTATGACCCTATATACTTGTGACGCCACTTTTATGGAATTATGTATCTGTACTCCCCGATCCGTCTGTTCTTCTGCACTCCTCAGTGTCCTACCATTTACCTTATATGTTCCACCTTGGTTTGACCTTCCGAAGTGTGCAGTACTTCACACTTGTCCGCATTAAACTCCATCTGCCAATTTTCAGCCCATTCCTCTAACTTGTCCAAATTCCTCTGTAAGCTTTAAAGCCCTTCCTCACTACCCACTACACCTCCAATCTTTGAATCATCAGCAAATCTGCAGATTCAATTTACCACATTATCATCCAGATCATTGAAATAGATGACAAATACCAATGGAGCCATCACTGATTGCTGTGGCACACCACTAGTCACAGCCCTCCACTCAGAGTAGCAATCCTCCACTACCACTCTCTGGCTTCTTCCATTGACCCAATGTCTAATCCAATTTTCTACCTTTCCAAGTATACCTAACGACTGAATCTTCCTAACTAACCTCCCATGCGGGACCTTGTCAAAGGCCTTACGGAAGTCCATGTATACACTGCCTTCCCTTCACTGCCTTCCCTTCATCCAATTTCCTGGTAACTTCCTCGAAAAACTCTAATTCATTGGTTAAACATGATCTACCACGCACAAAGCCATACTGACTTTTTCTAATAAGTCCCCGCCTATCCAAATACTTGTAGATCCTATCTCGCGGTATTCCTACCAATTATTTACCTGCTACCGATGTCAAACGTAGCGGCCAATAATTTCCCGGCTTACTTTTTGAGCCTTTTTTAAACAACGGAATAACATGTGCTATCCTCCAACCCTCCGGCACCTGACTCGTGGATATCGAAATGTTAAATATTTCTGCCAGGGCCCCTGCAATTTTAACACTAGTCTCCTTCAAGGTCCGAGGGAATACGCTGTCAGGTCCAGGGGATTTACCTACTCTGATTTGCCTCAAGACTGCAAGCACATCCTCCTCTTTAATCTGTATAAATTCCATGACCTCCTTACTTGTTTGCCTTGTTTCCATAGACTCCGTTTCAGTTTCCTAGGTAAATACAGATGCAAAAAACCCATTTAATATCTCTCCCATTTCTTTTGATTCCATACATAGCGGACCACTCTGATCTTCAAGAGGACCAATTTTATCCCTTACTATCCTTTTACTCTCAACATACCTGTAGAAGCTGTTAGGATTATCCTTCACCCTGACTGCCAAAGCAAACTCATGTCTTCTTTTAGCCCTCCTGATTTCTTTCTTAAGTATTTTCTTACTTTTTAAAATAATCCTCAAGCATCTTATTTCCTCCCTGTTAACTATGCATGTTATACATCTCTCTCTCCTTCTTTACCAAAGTGCCAATATCCCTCGAGATCCTTATTCTGAGTAATTTCCCTTTAACCCTGACAGGAACATACAAACTCTGCACTCCCAAAATTTCTAATTTGAAGGCCTCTCACTTACCAATCACATTCTTTCCAGAGAACAACCTGTTCCAATCTACAATTTTTTGATCCTTTCTCATTTCTTCAAACTTGGCCCTCTTCCAGTTTAGAACTTCAACCCGAGGACCAGATCTATTTTTATCCACGATCAAGTTGAAACTAATGACGTTCTGATCACTGGAACCAAAGTGATCCCACACACACACTTCTGTCACCTGCCCTAACTCATTTCCTAATAGGAGATCTAATATTTCATCCTCCCTAGTCGGTACATCTATATATTGATTTAGAAAACTTTCCTGAACACATTTTACAAACTCTAACCGATCTAGACCTTTAACAGTATGGGAGTCCCAATCAATGTGTGGAAAATTAAAATCCCCTGCAATCACAACTTGCTGTCTCCTGCAGTTGTCTGTTATCTCTCTGCAGATTTGCTCCTCCAATTCTCGATGACTATTGGGTGGTCTATAATACAAACCTATTAATGTGGTCATAGCTTTCCTGTTTCTCAGCTCCAACCAAATAGCCTAAGTAGACAATACCTCTAATCTGCCCTGCCGTAACGCTGCTGTAATATTTTCACTCACTAGCAAAGCCACCTCCCCCCCAGTAACCCTTCATCCGTCTGCCTCTATCACGGCTGAAACATCGAAACCCTGGAAGACTGAGCTGCCAGTCCTGCACCTCCTGGAGCAAAGTTTCAGTAATGACTATGATGTCATAATTCCATGTGTCAACCCAGGACTTCAGCTCGTCTGACTTTCCCGCAGTAGTCGCATTGAAATATGCGCACCTCAGAAGATTATTACCACCATATACATCCTTACTATTTGTGACTTTGCATGAAATACTAACATCATTTATTTTTACCCCCGTTCCACTATCTACTCTGGCACTCTGGTTCCATTCCCCTGCAAATCTAGTTTAAACACTTCCCAATAACACTACCAAACCTCCCTGCAAGTATATTGGTTCCTTGTAGCTAAGGTGAAAACCGTCTCTCTTGTACAGGACCCAAATGCACCAGAAGAGGTCCCAATAATCCGGAAATCTGAAACCCTGCCCCCTACACCAGTTTCTCAGCCACGTGTTCATCTGCAGAGCATCCCACTCTTACTCTCACTGGCACGTGGCACAGAGAGCAATCCGGAGATTACTACCCTCGAGGTCCTGTTTTCCAACTTCCTACCAAGCTCTCTGGACACACTCTTCCGGACATTCTGACTCTTTCTACCTATGTCACTGGTACCGAAGAGTACCACGACATCTGGCTTTACACCCTCCCACCTCAGAATGCTGTGCACGCGATCAGAGACGTCACTGACCCTGACACCCGGGAGGCACAAACCATCCGCGAGTCTCTGTCACAACCACAGAATCTCCTGTCTGTACCCCTTTCCCCTTCCCTCACCTGACAGTAACCCAATTACCTGTGCCCTGTTTCTTAGGTATAACTATCTCCCGGAAGCTACTATCTATAAACTGCTCAGTCTCCCGAATGATCCGAAGGTCATTCAGCTACTGTTCCAATTCCATAACCCGGTCTGTTAGGAGCTGCAGCTGTATGCACTTCTTGCTAGTATCGTTGTCAGGGACACCAGAGGTCTCCCTGACTTCCCACATCCTGCAAGAGGAGCATTCCAACATCTTGCCTGGCATATTCTCGGGTCTGAATAAACAAAAAAGAGAAACAGAAACTACCCTCGCCTCTGCCTGTTTCTCACCGAAGCCTGCTCGAGTCAAAGCAGTCCCACTCCGACTCAGTCCACTCCAACGATGGCCGCTGCGACGATGCCTATTGTATATGGCGGTCTTTCTTTTAAACCTTGGCGCTCTACGTCACGCGCCTGCGCAGTCCAGCCTCTTTTCACCGAGCTGTTAATGAAAAGGAAAATCACCTTCCCTCCGCGATGCCTTCTTTCTTCCACTCTGAGCCTTTTGCTTCGACTGAAACTTATAAATATTAAAAACTTTTAAACATTAAGAATGAGATTGCGCTGGAGCTTTTGGAAAACATCAACTTAGATAAGTCACAGGGACCGGACGAGATGTACTCCAGACTACTGTGGGAGGCGAGGGATGAGATTGAAGAGCCTTTAGCGATGATCTTTGCATCATCAATTGGAATGGGATATGTTCCGGAGGATTGGAGGTTTGCGGATACTGTTGCCTTATTCAAGAAATAGAGTAGAGATAGCCCAGGAAATTATAGACCAGTGACTCTTACTTCAGTGGTTGGTAAGTTGCTGGAGAAGATCCTGAAAGATAGGATTTATGAACATTTGGAGAGGCATAATACGATTAGGAATAATCAGCATGGCTTTACCAACGGCAGTTCCTGCCTTACAAGCCTGATTGATTTTTTTGAGGATGTGACTAAACGCATTGATGAATGTGGAGCAATAGATGTAGTTTACATGGATTTCAGCCAGGCAATTGACAAGGTACCCCGTGCAAGACCTACTGAGAAATTAAGGAGTCATGAGATCCAAAGGGACTTAGTATTGTGCACCCAGAGCTGGCTTGCCCAGAGAAACAAATTGTGGTTGTAGACGGATCGTACTCTGCATGCAGGTCGGTGACTAGTGCTGTGCCTCAGAGATCTGTTTTGGGACATTACTCTTCGTGATTTTTTTACAAATGACCTGCATGAGGAACGGAAGGGATGTGTTACTAAATGTACTGATGATGTCCATGTTTGGGGTGTTGTAGATAGTGTGAAGCGCTGTCAGAGGTTACAGCGGGATATTGATCGGACACATACTGGGCTGAGAGGTAATGATAGAGTTCTAAACCCTGGTCAGTGTGAGGTGGTTCATATTGGTAATACAAATATGATGGTGAATATAGTATCAATCGTAAGACTGCTGGCAGTGGTGAGCTTTGGTGGAATGTTGGGATCCGAGTCCGTAGAACACACAAAGCTGCTGTGCAGGATGACTCTGTGATTAGAAAGCATACGGTGCGTTGTTCATTGTCAATTGTGCGATTGATTTTAGGAGTCGAGAGGTAATTTGGCCGCTCTATAGGACCCTCGACAGACCCCGTTTGGAATATTGTGCTCAGTTTTTTGCGCCCTACTACAGAAAGGATTTGGAAAACATAGAAAGGATGCAGAGAGATTTACAACGATCTTGCCTGGCTTGTGGAAGCATGCCTTATGAGAATAGGTTGAGTGTACTTGGCCTTATTTCTCTGGAGCAACGGAGAATGAGATGGGACCTGATATTGATCTCGTTCATAGTCAGAGTCTTTCTACCAGGGCTCAAATGGCTACCACAAGCGGGCTCAGTTTTAAGGTACTTGGAAGCAGGTACAGAGGAGCAGTCAGGGGTAAGTTTTTTTATGCAGAGATTGGTAACTGCGTGGAATAAGCTGCCCGCGACGCCGTTGGAGGCGGGTACGATAGGGTCATTTATGAGACCCCTGGATAGGTATATGGAGCCTAGAAAAATATAGGGCAATAGGTAACCCAGGGTAATTTCTAACGGGCAGACGTGATCGGCACAGCTTTGTAGGCTGAAAGGCCTGTACTGTTCTGTAGGTAAACGATGCTGGCGAGGAGATAAATAGGAACGAGGAATTGGCGGGTGAACTGAATAAATAACCTGCATTATTCTTTAGTATAGTGGAAGTTAAAGGCGTTTGGGATCATACGTGTTCGAAGCTACCATTGCTCGAGAACAGTTTCTTCAGTATGTACCGTTGGGAGAGACAGTATCACAGAGTTGAAGAATCAGGGTGTAGAATATATGTCGAAAATCTATTTAAGAATAGAAGAATAGCTTACGAAAACTTCAATGAACTAGGGAATGTTACATATCTAGAATATTATAAGGTTGCTCGGAAGGAACTTAAAAATGAAATTAAGAATACCACGAGCCACGACACGACCGTGGTGAGTAGAACTAATGAAAGCCCTAAGACAAGTATGTGAACAGCAAGGGGATGAGCGATGTGAGTATAATACCAAACAGGCGCGATAGTAGAAACGTGTGCATGAGTCGGAGTTATTAGCGGATGTACTTAATGAATTCTTTGCTTCAGTATTCACCACAGAAAAAGACCTTTTCAGTTGTGGGATGACTTACAGCAGACCGAACCGCTTGAGCATGTA
The DNA here is from genome assembly GCF_030144855.1 of Hypanus sabinus. Taxonomy (NCBI): domain Eukaryota; kingdom Metazoa; phylum Chordata; class Chondrichthyes; order Myliobatiformes; family Dasyatidae; genus Hypanus; species Hypanus sabinus. The sequence goes on along the minus strand of NC_082707.1, from coordinate 12,977,694 downwards.
GACATTAAGAAAAATAATTTGTTGGAGCATTTAAAAAGGATTGTTCGATAAATAATGCGAAGGCTGCTGTGGGAAACGCCAGAGGATGATAAGGAAAAATACGCTGTTGCCTTGTTCAACAAAGGGAGTAGAGGTAACCAAGGAAATTAAAGACCCCGTAGGTATGACTTCAGTGGCGAGCAGGTTGTTGGAGAAGATCCTGCCAGGCAGGATTTATGAGCATTTGGAGAGACATAATCTGATTAGGATAGTCAGCAGGGCTTTGTCAAGGGCAGGTCGCGCCTTAGGGTATGATTGAAATCCTTGAGGATATAAGAAAACACATTGATGCAGGTAGAAGAGAAGATGTCGTGTATATGTATTTCAGTAGGTAATTTGGTAAGGTTCCCCATGCAAGGCTCCTTCAGAAAGTAAGGATGTAAGGGAATGTAATGAGACATTGTTTTGCGGACACGGAATTGGCTTGCCCAAAGAAGGTAAAGGGAGGTTATAAATGGTTCGGATTCTGCATGGAGGTCGTGACCATTGGCGTTCCGTAGGAATCGTTTCCTGGACTTCCCCTGTTTATAAATGACCTGAATGAAGAAGTAGAATGTTAGGTTTGTAGGTTTGGTGATGACACAAAGTTGAGGGTGTTGTGGACAGGCTGGAGTATTGTCAGAGGTTACAGCAGGATATCTACAGGATGCAGAACTGGGCTCAGAAGTGGCAGATGGATTTCAACCCAGAGAAGTGTGCCGTAGCTTATTTTGGTATGTCCAATTTGAAGACAGAATATAATATAAAGGGTATGCCTCTTGCCCGTGATGAAGATCTGAGTGATCTTGGGTCCGTGTCGATAGGACTGTCAAAGCTTCTGTCCAGTTTGACGGGGTTGTTAAGAAGGCATATGTTGTCTTGACATTCATCTAACGTGGGCTTGAATGCTAGAGACGTGAAGTAATCTTATGGCTATATAAGACATTGGTCAGACCCCATTAGGAGCACGGTTTTAATTTCTGGTAACCACACTACAGGTAGGTGGTGGATACCATTCCGAGAGTGCAGATAAGATTTACAAGGATGCTGCGTGGATTAAAGTGCGTACTTTATGAGAATAGGTTGATTGTACTTGGCGTTTTCTCCTTAGAGCAACGGAAGATGACAGGTGACCTGACAGAGGTGTATAAGATGATGAGGGTCATTGATCGTATGGATAGCCAGAGGCGTTTTCCCATTGCTGAATTCGCTAACACGAGAGGGGCATAGTCTTAAGATGCTTGGAAACAGGTCCCGATTGAACGCCAGGGGTGCGTTTTTAGAACAGAGCGTGGTGGGTGCGTTGAATGCTCAGTCGGCAGCCGTAGTTGAAGCGAATACAATAAGGTGTTTTAAGAGCCTTTTAGTCAGGTACATGGAGCTTGGAAAACTAGAGGGCTATGCGCTAGCGAAATTCCAGGCAGTCTCCAGAGTAGGTTACATGGTCGGCACAGCATCGTGTGCCAAAATTCCTGTAATATGACTATATTTCCATGAAACCGAAGATTCTGAAAGTAGGCTGGTCACCTCCAGTAGAGTTCTCCACCCCAGGTCTTTGAATTCGTTATAGATTGAGGAGGCATTAGTAATAATATTCCAATAATCGTAAATACTGAAATATTTCCGGAAGACTGACAATTGCAAATGCCATCCAACTCTTCAAAAATGGGGATGGGTCAGAAGAAGTGAAATTATATGCGAGTTAGTTTGACTTCACTGTTTCAGAAGATATTGAATTCGATCGCTGGGGATATGGTTTCGTTATACCTAGAGGAACATGATAAAGTAGGCCGTAGTGTGCGTGGGTTCATCGCGGGAAAATCCTGCCTGCACAATATCTTGGAATTATTTGAAGAAATAAGACGGAGGGTAGGCAAAGGAAAATCGCTTGGTAGTGTGTACCTGAATATTTATAAGGCCTTTCACAAGCTGGCAAACCTGAAGCCGCTTACCAAGCTGCGACCCATGGTATTACAGGAAACCTCTAGCATTGATAATGCAGTGGCTGATTGGCAGTAGGCAAGAATTGACACTAAATTGAACCTTTTATGATTGGCTGTGTAAGGAACGAGTCTTTTTTTACGTTATACGTATAAAATTTAAATGATATAGTTCATGGCTCTTCTGCAAAGTTTGTAGACAATACAAAATTAGGTGCAGCGGCAGATAGCTTTACAGAATGACTGAGACATGCTAGGAGAATTGGAAAAGGTCACAGATGCAATACAAGGTCGAAAAATGCATGGTCATGCCTTTGGGCTAAGAAACAAAAGGGTTCAATATTTTCTAATCGGAGAATATATATATATATATATATATATATATATATATATATATATATATATATATATATAAATGAGGCGCTGAAGGACCTAGGAGTCCTGGTATTGTGTTCTATAAGTTTATTTGGGAGGTCTGTGGTGAGGAAGGCAAATCCTATATTAGCATTCATTTCTAGAGGAGCAGAAAATAAAAGCAAGGGTGAAATTTTGAGTCTTTATAAAGTGCTAAGGAGGCCACACTTGTAGCTTTGTCTGTAGTTTTCGGCTCCTTATGTCAGAAAGTGCATTCTAAAACCGCAGAGCGTTGAAAGGAGATTTAGAAAAAACACTCTAGAAAAACAAACAACTTATCATATGAAGAGTGATTTATGGCTCTGTTTCTATATTTACTGGAATTATGGAGAATAAGGGGAAACAATAGAAGCCAATCTTATGGAGAAATATCCTGACAGAGTGGATGTGGAAAACATATTTCCTGTGGTTCTAGTTTCCAGGACCAGAAGATAGATACAGCAAACAGAGGGTCGTTGTTTTCCGTGGGAAACGAGGAGGAATTTATTTAGTCAAGAAGTGATAAATCTGTACAGTTCATTGCTACAGGCAGCTGTGGAGGCAGCGTGGTTAACTACATATTTAAGGCAGAGTTTGAGAGACTCTTGATTAGCGAGGACATGAATTACTCTGGATGGAAGGCAGAAGGTGGGCGGGAACTGGGGGATGGAGGATTAAAAATCTATTTTGCTGTATGGCCCTGTTGAAGATGTCGGTTCGCACAGGGAAATATATACCGGAGACAAGAGGAACTTGATTCCCGTTAGAGCTGCGGGAAGTAGGCGTTAGGGCGGATTTTCTGTTGATGGGGAGATGCAATTAAGCCTGTTCTTTGATGAAAGAAGAAATTCATAATATTCTGATAAGTAAAGCATCATTCGGAGAACAGGTGGAACGGACAAGAAGAAACGGAGAAATGGGAACTGTGTTTATTGACGATAGGAGGGAGAAACTGGAGGTCCAAGAGGCAATCTTTATCGGGGGATCAGAAGTGGAGAGGGGCAAAAACTTTAAGTTACTCGGTGTTATTATTTCAGGAGACTTTTCTGCTCCTAGTACTGTCACAACATCGGATTCGGTTGCATAGCAGATTCTGCACCTGCGCTCGTGAATATGAAAGTGTCAGATAGTTATGATTTCACTATGACTGTACTTAACTCCCTTTACTTCGTTGTAGCGTGTGTCGAGACTCAGACAAAGCACAACAACGTTAAGCTGCCTACTTGCATTCGACCTCGATTGCGAAAAGTGGATTGTGGAATCGACTGACTTTGAACTCTAGGCTTATTCGATTTATAGTAACATAGAAACATGGAAAACAGAGAACCTACAGCATAAAACCGGTCCTGCGGCCCAAAAGTTGTGCCGAAAATGTCCCAACCTTAGAGATCACTAGGGTTACACATAGCCCTCTACTTTTCTAAGCTCCATGAACCTATTCAAAAGTCTTTTAAAAGACCCTATCGTATCCGCCTCCACCACCATTGCTGGCAGCTCACTCCATGCACTAACCATTCTCTGAGTAAAAAACTTACCCCTGACATCAACTCTGTACCTACTCGCCAGCACCTGAAACATGTGTCCTCTTGTGGCAGCCATTTTAGCCCTGGGAAAAAGCCTCTGACAATACACACGATCAATGCCGCTCATAATTTTATACACCTCTATCAGCTGACCTATCACTTAGATATTCCTTTCAGCCGCAGTATTGGCATCTGGTATTCTGTTTGAGAATTTTAATTAACAGCCTTACTTGTCTAACATGTTTTTTTTCCTTAAAATACTGTTCGCATTAAAGTCAGTAAAGAATGGAATCACTTCAACGACAACTCCTACGCACTTGCACAATATACAAACAAACAGACAAGCACGTATGAAGAAACTAAATAGCGCCTCTACTTCCTTGTAACTTTTCAAAGATTCGGGGTGACATCTAAAATTTGTCAAGCTTCTCTGGATGTGTGTCGGAGAGTCTGTTGATTGGTTGAATCGCAGCTTGGTATGCAAACACCGATGCACATAAACGTAAAATCGAATATAAATCGTGTATACTGTACAGTCAGTCCGGGATAGTGGCCACTCCACCATTGATCACATCTCGACGTAGTGCTGTCACAGCAAAGCGCCATCCATCTTCAGAAACTCACACCAATCAGTTCATGGACTGTATAGGTTTTGCCAACAGAAAGAAGCTATAAGTGTCTCAGGACTCCTATCACCATGTCATTGCTTCTTAGCCATTAACCCCGTGAACCCGTGGACATAACCTTTCTCAACTTTACTTGTCCTGTTAGTGAAATTTACCATAGAGGGCTTCCAGACCGTTCTGGAAGGCTTCCATAGAGGGCTTCCAGATCGGTATTGCACTGAGAGCGGTAAGCGTAAAGGAGGTGGACCTGCTGTTCTGGTTAACAACAAATGGTGCAATCCTGGTCATATTACAATCAAGGAACGTGTTTGTAGCCCAGATATTGAACTTTTATTCTGTTGGACTCCGGCCATATTATTTGCCAAGGGAAATCTCGCATGCAATTGTGGTTGTTGTGTACATCCCTCCCTCGGACAATCCGAAGTCAGCGTGCAACATCATTTCCACCGTCATAGACGGACTACAAACACAGCACCCGAGTGCCCTCATTACCATCTCGGGTGACTTCAACCATGTTACCATGGCTAGAATACTGCCTGACGTCACGCAGTATGTGAGCTGTACAACCAGACGGGAGGGGACCCTGAAATTGATATATGCTGACGTTAAGGATCCTTGCAGCTCCTCTCCCGTCCCCCCACTGGGAAGGTCAGATCACTTCCTGGTGCATCTCAAACCCTGCTACGTTCCTTTGGTGAAGAATAAACATGCAACCTCGAGGTCTGTGAGGAAATGGTCGGCGGAGACTTATGAGGCACTCCAGGATTGTTTTGAGGCGACAGACTGGCAGGCCCTCTGTGAGCCACATGGAGACGACATTGATGGGCTCACAGAGTGCATCAATAGCTACATACCCTTCTGTGTGGACTGCAATATTTCGGCAAGAACTGTCCTTTGTTATTCAAATAACAAGCCATGGGTAACAAAGGACATTAAGGACATCCTGAACGCCAAAAAGAGGGCGTTTACAGATGGAAATAGGGAGGAGCTGAGTAAAATACAGAGGGACCTTGAAAGCCAAGTTCAGGGAAGCTAAAGACAGGTGTAGGAGGAAGCTTGAGTGGAAACTCCAGCAGAACATCATGAGAGAGGTGTGGAGTGGGATGAGCACCATCACTGGGTTCCAGCCAACCAGCAACATAGGAGCAGAAGGCAGTGTGGACAGGGCCAGCGAACTTAATCTGTTCTTCAACAGATTTGACACTGTGGCCCCTGCACATCCCCCACATTATTCATCTGTTGCCGGCCCCCAACCAACACATACTCCACTATCGCCACCTAACGGATCCCCGCTATGCTCTCGTGACTACACCCCTCCCACGCCTCAAACTACCACAGTGGGCTTCACAGTTGAACAGGTGAGAAGACAGATCAAACGTCCCCACCCAAGCAAGGCTGCAGTCTTGGATGGTGTTAGCCCCAGGGTGCTCATAGCCCGTGTCCTCCAGCTATGTAGAGTACTTCACCATGCTTTCATCCTAAGCCTGAGTTTCCAGAAGGTCCCTGTGTTGTGGAAGACGTTCTGCCTCGTACCTGTACCGTACACGCTGCGCCCCAGTGGTTCCAATGACTACAGACTGGTGGCATTCACCTCCCACATCATGAAGACCCTGGAGAGAATTGTTCGAGCAGCTCCGGCCTATGGTTGGGCCACACTTAGACCCCCTCCAGTTCATCCATCAGCTCCGATTAGGAGTTGAGGAATCCATCGTCTACCTGCGGAACCGTGTATACTCCCACCTGGACAAGCCAGCGAGCACTGTTTGGGTCATGTTTTTTGACTTCTCCAGTGCGCTCAACACCATTCGCCCTGCTCTGCTGGTTGAGAAGCTGACAGTGTTGCAGTTGGATGCTTCCCTGGTGTCATGGATTATTGATTACCTGACTGGCAGACAACAGTACGTGCGCTTGCAATACTGTGTATCAGACAGAGTAGTCAGCAGCACTGGGGCTCCACAGGGGACTATCCTATCTCCCTTCCTCTTCACCATCTATAACTACAACACAGAGTCTTGCCATCTCCAGAAGTTTTCTGATGACTGTGCCATATTTGGATGCATAAGCAAAGGAGATGAGGCTGAGTACAGGGCTACGGTGGGAAACTTTGTCACATGGTGCGAGCAGAATCATCTGCAGCTTAATTTGAAAAAGCCTAAAGAGCTTGTGGTGGACCTAAGGAGGACTAAGGCACCGATGACCCCTGTTTCCATCCAAGGGGTCAGTGTGGACATGGTGGAGGATTACAAATACCTGGGGATACGAATGGACAATAAACTGAACTGGTCAAAGAACACTGAGGCTGTCTTCAAGAAGGGTCAGAGACGTCTCTATGTACTGAGAAGACAGGTCTTTTAACATCTGCCGGAAGATGCTGAGGATGTTCTACGAATCTGTGGTGGCCAGTGCTATCATGTTTGCTGGTGTGTGCTGGGGCAGCAGGCTGAGGGCAGCAGACACCAACAGAATCAGCAAACTCATTCCTAAGGCCAGTGATGTTGTGGAGGTCGAACTGGACTCTCGGACGGTGGTGTCTGAAAAGAGGACGCTGTCCAAGTTGCATGCCGTCATGGACAATGACTCCCATCCTCTCCATAATGTATTGGTTAGACACAGGAGTACATTCAGCCAGAGACTCATTCCATCGAAATGTAACACAGCATAATACGAAGTAATTGCTGCCTGTGGCCATCAATCAGACACCCTGAGCCAATAGGCTTGTCCTGGACGTATCTTTCCACTTGGCAGGATTAACTTATTATTATTTAATTATTTATGGTTTTGTATTGCTATACTCACCACTCTTCGTTGGTGCGGCTATAACGAAACCCAATTTCCCTCGGGAAAATACAGCTGTCTGTCTGTCATCTATTCACTTATTTTCAAGGACCCTTCATCTCATGCTGTGAAAGATTTTGCAGAATTATCTGTCCATCTATCTATCTATCTATCTGTCTATTAATTATTGCTATTATTATTAGTAGTAATATTTATTTTTTATTTGCATAGATTGCTGATTTTCACGCTGGTTGTTTGTCCGCCCTTTTGGAAGCTTTCTTTCATTGATCTATTAATGGGTCTTGGATTTTCTGGATATGCTCACAGAAAATGAATTTCGGGTCTTATAGTCTGACATATATGTTTTTTGACACTAAATGAACTTTGATCTTTGAAATTTGAAGGACGCTGTGAAGAAGTATAGTGAAGGCAGCTGTGGGAGTCGATAAGTCTTTAAAGGATAATTGCAGGCAGTTTGACTCCAGAGATGCAGTCCGAGAAATTAGGAAAGTGGTGAGATTTTTCAAAAATTGAGCAAGTAAGTTTACGTCAGAGTCGAAGCTGGAGGCAAGGTATGGTGAAATTCATTGGTTCAAGGTAGAAGATGCATTTACTATCAAAGTATGCATGCAACATAGAACTTTGATATTCGTCTTCTACGAACAGCCATGAAACAATGAAAGCCAAGGATGCCGTTTACAGAAAACGATCAAAACTCACGTGTAAATAAAAAGAAAACACGTATGCTGCAACAAGACTGACTAATCAGCATGCACAAAAACAAAACATTTCGTGTAGGTGGCAGCAATAATTGCAAATTCCAAAACCAGCCACACGCAATCAGCAAATGAACATGAAAGACCTCACCTCACAACAGCGCAAATAAAAACATAAACGAAAGGAGCATTTCCAGGAGGTACTTGGAAGATTAGCTTGCTACGTGACCAAAAAAGGGAAATCATACTTGAGGCCTATCTCAGGTATGAGCTACACGTTTGGTTTAGAGAAATTGAGAGAAAGAGAAAATGTAGAATATGTGGGCCAGTTCAGTGGGGTGGTGGAGGAGGTACTGGTCGGTCTGTTGTTGAGTGGAAAGCTTTAAGACATTATGAGTGGGGACAGTAGTGTTTAAGGACTGGATGCCCATGTGAAAATGAGGCGATCCGGGTCAGGTAAGTGAAAGCTGTTTGGGTGATTGGGATCATACAACGTTTCTCCTATGCATGTGAGAAGCGATCGAACCAATGTCAATAAAATATAGTCAATACCTGACGATACAAGTTTCGTATGACAAGAACAGGCGGTTGAAAGGGCCATGGGGTCAGTCAGGTGATGTAAATACACATTCCTTTTTGATGGTCTCAGTCACCGCTCAGTCTGTCGGGTCAAATATGAAGTCTTGATTTTTTTCCCATTTCGAAACCAATAATCGTATGGATGTTGCGAACTGAAGAGAATTCGTGGCCTGAAACGTTAATTGTTTATTCACTTCCATAGATTATGCCTGACGAGTTGAGACACTCTAGCATTTTATAGCTGTTGTATTGGATAGAATGTGTTTAATGTAAACTTGAGATCAGTACCAGTAGAGAAGATTCGACGGCTAATGTTTAATCATCAAGCCACGATAAAACTAAATCTAACATCACATTACCGTGGAAATAAACATGTGGCAAAGATTAGCATGGTCGCATTCCATATCCAGGCATACCCACAAACCAATCCAACCTTTTTGGGGAAAGTCAAAAAATATTTTAAAACACCAGATGTCAATTGTTACAGATGTAACCTGTTGATACACGAAAATAAATAATCATAACTACGTTTACTGATCCAGAATTACACACACAAACACTAAATGAATATGAACGTACTCTGGTAGTTACAGTGATGCCCCTTTAGCCATCATATGTTTCTTTGTATTAACGTTCGGTTTTAGTAAGATAATGTAACATTTCGGTGCAAAAATACAGGCAAGCAGACCAAAACTCGATGCCCAGATAGCAAACACTTCAACAGCCACGGTATACTTTCCCGGTGAGCTCACATAGGCTGGAATAAAAGTTATCCAAACAGCGCAAAAGATCAGCATGCTGAAGGTGATGTACTTGGCATCGTTGAAATTGTCTGGGAGTTTCCGGGCAAAGAATGCAAGCACTAAACACACGACTGACAACAGAGCAATATAGGCCGACACTACGTAAAAGGCGGCCCACGCGCCAACGTCACATTCCAGAATAATGATGTTCCTGTAATAGTTCATGTTTTTCAGGGGGTAGGGAGGTGACACACTTAGCCAGACCATGCAAACTAAACATTGCAAAAATGTAAGGAGGCAGACGCCCAGACGTTGCTGCGCGGGACCGAACCATTTCATCACACTACTGTTAGGAAGAGTTGCTTTAAAGGCCACCAATACAAGAATGGTTTTTCCCAAGATGCAGGAAATACAGAGAGCAAACACAACTCCGAAAGCTGTGCGGCGCAACATGCAAGACCAGTCGGATGGTTCTCCAATGAAGGCGAGCGAGCAAATGAAGCAAAGCAGGAGGGCGAAGAGAAGCAAGAAACTGAGCTCGGAATTGTTCGCTTTGACCATAGGAGTTTCTCGATACCAATAGAAAATTGCAGCTGTGGCCAATGTAAGACACGTTCCCACAAGAGCAAGCGTAACTAATACAGACCCTAGAAGTTCTCGAAAGGAAAGGAACTCAACATTCTTGAGGACACATTGGGTTTTTGCCTGATTGGACCAGTATTCCGAGGGGCACTTGATGCAATCCGTGGCATCTGGAAAATTGATAATTTTATGAGACAACGCGTGTGAGCACATAAATGGCGAATGCATAGATATTACTGTGCAGCTCAACACTTACCAGTGACGTTGCTAATTTCACCATCTGGGCAATCAGTACAGTCAAAACAACATATCGGCTGCCCCTTCCGGCTGACTCTTCTTGTTCCAGGAAGACAGGGTTCTGAACAAATTGCTCTGGGGATCTGAAGCAAAAGAAAATATCCAGACTGTATTTGCTTTATTAGTCGTTAATATCTCTATGCACATGTTCAAATATGATCTATTCCTATACTGTTCTCAGTCCACAAAAGTTCCCCGAATCCGACCTGTATTTTCCTCAAATACTTTTAAAATTACAAATTAATTTGTTTTGAATTGAATTGGCTATATTTCTTACATCCTTCACATACATAAGAATAAAAAACCTTTATGTTACGTTTCCGTCCAAATCTGCAATGTGCAGTTTATTGCAATTTGGAATAAATATTATGTACAACATAACAATCAATATAGCACAGAAATATAGTTGTGTGAGTTAATCAGTCTGATGGCCCGTGGAAGAAGCTGTCCTGGAGCCGGCTTTTATGCTGAGGTACCGTTTACCGGATGGTAGCAGCTAGAACAGTTTGTGGTTGAGGTGAGTGTGGACCAACTGATCATGTAGGCACTTTTTACGCATCCGTCTCTGTAAATGTCCTAAGTGGTAGGTTCACATCTTCAGATGCCCTGTGCTGTCCGCACCACTCCCTGCAGTATCTGGGGTGAGAGAAGTAGAGATCCCATACCATTTAGTGATGCCGCCAGTCAGGATGGTCTCAGTTCTGTCACTGGAGAAGGTCCTTAGGATTTTGAGATTCATGCCAGACTACTTCAAATATCTGAGGTGAAAGAGGCGCTGTTGTGCTTTTTTCTTTCAACACACAACCGGATTGTACAGACTACGTGAGAACCTCGGTGATGTGTATGCCGAGGAACTTAAAGATGTACGCTGTCAACACTGGAACAATTGATTTTAATAAGAGTTAGCCTGTCTCTACTCCTCCTGTAGTCCACAACCAACTCCTTTGTTTTCTTTTCGACATTGAGGAAGATGTCGTTTTCTTTACACGTTAGGGAGAATATGAGAAGCATAAAAGACGGTGCAGAGGAGATTCACAAGAATGTTGCCCGCTTTAGGAAGAATGCCTTCTAAGAATAGGGTAATTTTTCATTGGAGTGACGGAGGATATGAGGTGACCTGATTGATGTGTATAAGATGATGAGAGGCATTAATTCTGTGGATAGTCGGAAGTGTTTTTTTCTTCCCAGGGCTAAAATGGAGAGCACAAATTTTAAAGTGCTTGGAAGCAGGTTCAGAAGAGATGACAGGGGGAAGATTTTTTTACGTGGAGAGTGGTGAGTGCGTGGAATGATCTGCCAGCGACGTTGATGGACAGATGCATGGAGTCTAGGAAAATAGGTAATTTCTAATGTAAAGGCATGTTCGGCCCAGCATTGTGTGTCAAAGGGCCTGTAGCGTGCTGTACGTTTTCTGCTTTTCTATGAGATCACTGTGTCAGGGTGATGACTTTTTCTCTTTTGGCTGCTTTATTATGATTTCACATTAGCTCACTCAATGTAGTATCGCCAGCCAATTCAATTAGCAACTAGGAGCTGTGGGTGGCGACACAGTCATTCCTATATTGACAGTAAAGGAGGGGGTTTAAGACATAGCCCTATAAGGCGCCTGTGTCAAGACAAAACTTACCACCTTCTGGCGATCTGACAACTAGTCCAGGATACAGGTACACAATGCAGGGTAAAGGCCGAGGTCTCTGAGTTTGCAGTCCAGCCTGGAGTTCAATGTTAAACTGTAGTCCAAGAGCACCATTCTCACATTACCGTCCTTCTTCTTTAGATGTATAAGGACGGTGTGTAGAGTTGTGACTATTGCATCATCTGTCGATCGGGCGGTAGGCGAGCTGTACAGGGTCCAATGTGGGTGGCCGCATGCTGCAGATGTCGTCCTTGACCAGCCTCTCAAAACTTGTGCTTATTATTGAGGTGATTGCGATAGAACACCAGTCATTCAGGCATGAGAAGGAAGGATTCAAAGAGGGGGAAGGAGCCACAGTGGTTGACAAAGGAAGTCAGAGATTGTATAGCATTAAAGAAAAGGAAGTATGAAAGGGCTAAGATGAGTGGGAATACAGATGATTGGGAAAGTTTTAAGGAACAGCAGATCTTAACTGAAAAAGCAATACGGAGAGAAAAAATCAGGTATGAGCTCAGTCTAGCCAGGAATATAAAAGGGGATAGCAAAAGCTTTTTTAGCCATGTGAAGGGAAAAAAGATAGTTAAGAACAATGTTGGCCCCTTGAAGAATGAATTGGGAGAAACTGTTATGGGAAAAAGGGAAATGGCAACAGAATTTAATGCGTACTTTAGATCTGTCTTCACCAGGGAGGACACAAGCAATCTCCCAGATGTATGGATGGGCCAGGGTCATAAGATATCAGAGGAATTGAAACAGATTGACATTAGGAAAGAAACTGTGATGAGTATACTGATAGGACTGAAGGCTAATAATTCCCCGAGTCCAGATGGTCTGCATCCGAGGGTTCCAAAAGAGGTGGCTCAGGAAATTGCGGATGCATTGGTAATCATTTTCCAATGTTCCTTAGATTCAGGATCAGTTCCTGAAGATTGGAGAGTGGCTAATGTTTTCCCACTTATCAAGAAGGGAGGGAAGGAGAAAACGGAGAACTATCGCCCTGTTAGCCTAACGTCAGTCGTCCTTAATAATGGACGAAATAGTGGCATATCTTGATGGCAGTAATAGGATTAGGCCGAGCCAGCATGGATTTACCAAGGGCAAATCATGCTTGACTAATCTGTTGGAGTTTTTTGAGGGTGTAACAAGGATGTTAGACGAGGGTAAGCCGGTGGATGTAGTGTACCTAGATTTTCAGAAGGCATTCGATAAGGTGCCACATAGGAGATTGGTGAGTAAAATCAGAGCTCATGGCATTGGGGGCAGAGTTTCAACATGGATAGAAAACTGGTTGCCAGATAGTAAGCAAACGGTAGCAGTGAATGGGTGTTTCTCGGACTGGCTGGAGTTGACTAGTGGGGCACCACAGGGCTCTGTATTGGGACCACAGCTCTTTACGATTTATGTCAACGATTTAGATGAGGGCATTGAAAACTATATCAGCAAGGTTGCTGACGATACTAAACTGGCTGGCAATGTGATATGCGAAGAGGACGTTAGGAGAATACAGGGAGACTTGGATAGGCTGGTAGAGTGGGCAGATACTTGGCAGATGTCATTCAACGTGAATAAATGTGAAGTTATCCACTTTGGAAGCAGGAACAAGAGGGCAGAGTATTGTCTGATCGGTGTAGAGATAGGTAAGGGAGAAATGCGAAGAGACCTAGGAGTCCTATTTCATCAGTCAATGAAGGTGAATGAGCAAGTGCAACAGGCAGTGAAGAGGGCAAATGGAATATTGGCCTTTATTACAAGGGAAATTGAGTACAAGAGCAAGGATGTCCTTTTGCATTTGTACAGGGTCCTGGTGAGACCACACCTGGAATATTGTGTACAGCTTTGGTCTCCAGGTTTAAGGAAGGACATTCTGGCAATTGAGAAAGTGCAGCGTAGATTCACTAGGTTGATTCCTGGCATGGCAGGGCTGTCTTACGCAGAGAGATTGGAGAGATTGGGCTTGTACACACTGGAACTGAGGAGATTGAGAGGGGATCTGATTGAAACGTTTAAGATAATTAAAGGATTTGATAGGATTGAGGCAGGAAATATGTTCCAGATGTTGGGAGAGTCCAGTACCAGAGGGCGTGGATTGAGAATAAGAGGTCAGTTATTTAAAACAGAGTTGAAGAAAAACTTCTTCTCCCAGAGAGTTGTGGAGGTGTGGAATACACTGCCTTGGAAGACGGTGGCCAATTCTCTGGATACTTTCAAGAAGGAACTAGATAGATATCTGATGGATAGGGGAATCAAGGGATATGGGGACAAGACAGGGACTGGGTATTGATAGTGAATGATCAGCCATGATCTCAGAATGGCGGTGGAGACTCGAGGGGCCGAATGGTCTACTTCTGCACCTATTGTCTATTGTCTATTGTCTATCTCACTTTGATCATTTTTAGGTACCGGTACGATGCTGATATTTTGAAGCAGAAGGACACTCTGCCCTGGGAGAGAGCGTGATTAAAAATGTCTGTAAACAGGCCTTTTAGTGGTTCCGAGCATACTCTGGGTACCGGTCATGGAATGCTGTTTCATCTTGCAGCTTTGCATATGACATTAAACTCGATTTTTCTTTTGACCAATTTCGTACCTTGAAACAGGAGCATCGCCTACTCTGTAACGAGCATCGCCATCCAACCCACCCACCACCCACATCCACAGCACACCGTCCCGTACCATGGATTTACCTTTCGTTCCATATAAATTGTGAAATAAAATTGCTTCTGAAGCTTTTTCGAATCTTATGTAGCAGTTGGATTAGCAATGAATGAGCTTTCGTGGCACTGGGACCAAATTAGCAACAGAGAATTAAAGTACGTTCCAATTCTACGCAAACATTATGTAGTTAACATACAAGGCAAAGGTGCATTCAGCAGCACTGTTTTAAAGCTATGTAACTGTCATGGCGGGAAGAGTAGAAAGTTGTGTCTCGCAAGGACTGAATGAAAGAAGATATTGTCACATTGCTGTTCGTGGTCAGTCAGATCACGTCAAATATACGATCTGCCACTTCGCCACCACCCCTGATTACATTCAAATCCCTATATGATGCAACCTTGAAAATATCGAGAGACCTGACCTCCAGAATCCTTCCAGATCAGAAAATGCAGGAGATTCACCAACAACTGAAACAAAAAAATGTCCAATTCCATTATTTTCAACTGATCACTCTCATAGTTCGTGTGTGCACCAAATTGTTTGAGGATCCTACTGCACAAACCATTTCTACATCTTCCCTTAAGGTTATATAATGTATGTTTGAATAAGGCCATCCCTTGAAAAGCAAGAGCATTATTTTCAATAATCACATCTATCGCTAATATCACCCAGATCCCAAGCGTACAACTAATTTTCATTTCGCCTAAGTAAATGAATTGTAAATGAAGGGCCTTACCGTATTTCCCTTCGTGCTCCACATGATATCCCCGACATTAATCATCAGTTCGTGTCCTGGCGGAGCCGTGCCATCATAATACCCAATGTTTATAATGTCAACTCGACCCTTCAAATTCGTTTGCAAGTTCACGAATTCGTATCTTGGTACTGGGTCTCCATTTACATCAAAGTATACGATTTCGCCCGTCTTGGCTGTAAAATTCACTGTGCGTAGGTAGTGCAGCACCTAGAGCGGAAGAAAGCAAGGGAAGCATATTTTTAACCGGATCGTAGAATGCAAATACAGGCGTACAAGTAAGCTGTCATCAGACAACACTTGGAAAATTGTAATCAGTTCTGATCCGGTTGCAAATGACAAATACGAGATAGCAAAATGTTAAGGAGATTGGAAGACAGCATCGGGGCGTTTTTGGTAAATATTGTTTTACCCAATGTATTGTACGTGCATGGCACGTTCTGACAGGGACACCCCAACCTATTCCTTGTTAAGTGCATGGATGACAGAAAAATGGAGTGGAACGTGGGAGCGAATTGTTTGATTGATCTTTGTGTAGGTTGTGTGATCGGTACAACTCCTTGGACTGTGCCGGATAGGTTATGAAATACAAATATGAAATATTTTCTGAGAACAAAAGTTTAGCGGTCATAAACAGAAATGGTGACTAATGTATAGTGGGGAGTGTTTGAATGCACAGGAAAATTGAACAATATCAACTTCAACTGTAAACATATCTGTCCATGAGACACTGAGGCGCTTGATTCAGTAAAGGAAGTAGAACCCTACCTGCCACGGCTGGAAGTTTGGCACATGTGCACAGGTGTTATTCGTAAAGGGACCCTTTCCTTCTTCGCAGTTTAACAGATCGTGGAGTGCGTGAGCGATCGAGTAGACAGCTTTGTACACGTGGTACGAGCTCCCATCCATTTTCGCTGGAAGATAATTATTTTCTATTCCATCGATTTTCTCCTTCCCTGAGCAATGCCGAATAATACCTGAGGAAGTTACCGGACTTGTCCCGTTGTCTGTAGTAAAAGCGCAGGTGAATAAAGTTTCCCAAAACTCAGTTACCAGCATGTTGCCAGGAAAATTAGAAGGATGGACGTTATGAAGAAAATCTCTGAGATCATCTATCTCTGTCCTGTGTGTGGCTAGACCTATTGTCCCGGCGAGATAAATTGCCCTTTCTGAAGGCGGAAGAAGATCTCTTGTCACCCACCCTTCACTTCCAATCCACTGTATACCGGTTACATTTTGACGCCAAATCTCGTTCAACAAAATTCGCATATCACCACCTTGGACAAAGGCCACGACTACTTTAGTAGACGCCTGCTTAATCACCTTAACAATTTTACTGATTTTTTCTGGCGGGTCCGTCCTGTAAAAAGACTCAGAGTAGGCAATACAAACCCCAAAGTTTTCCACATGTTCCACAAACTCTTGCATTCCAAAATTACCGTAATCGTTATTACTTCTTATCGTTCCAATCCAAGTCCAGCCAAATGTTCTCACCAATTCAGCGAGAAGTTTGGACTGGTACTGGTCGCTGGGAATGGTTCTCAAAAACGTGGGGTATTCTCTCTTATCGCTGAGACAGGAGCAAGTGGAGTAGTAACTAATCTGCAGAGAAGGAGATAAATTGTTCAATACTTGGATCAGACTTTTAACTGATACACCAATAGTGTTTCATTCTGAATGGCCTTATATACCACGTATCTGTAATAAAATGCAGCATGAGAATGCAGCATGAGATATAAACAACATAATAACAGCATCAACAGGAGGTTAGTGCCATAATATGCAATTTTTCATGAACAACTTACTTATACACCACAGGACACTCATTTACGGTGAGATAGCTAAAGACAAATGCAATGCGATGGGCAACTTTTCACGGAAAAAAAGGGATGTGGCTTGAAATAGATTGCCAGAGTTGGTGCTGATGACAAAAGCGTTTCAGATGCTTTCAGACGCGTACATGATTGTGCAGAGATCTGATAAATATGAATGTTGCATACTCAATAGAAACACCGATTAATAGTTCAGGCTTATTTTGTGCCATGTTCTTTTTTCTGTGATCCAGCATAACAAAATTTAACAAAGGCTAAAATTGAGAAAGTACAATATATTATTATGAGGAGAGCATAAACAAAGTCTGGCGTTATTAGACTATGATAAAATCTAAAGGTCTAAAGTAGCATTTTACTGTGTTTTTACGATTAGTTGAAATTAAGTCAGATCCTCATGTCCTTTGTGTCCTGACATGAAAATCGCATTTTTATGTTTGTGCAAATAAGTGACTTCATCGGTAGACTCCAAATGCTGTCAAATATTTGATACATTACCAGCGGAACCCCAAATGATCCAATTGCTCTTGCTGTTACGATTGAGTGTGTAGATTTATCGCAGCCAATAATGGCAGCGACCTTAGAAGAGCCTCTACATTCCGGATATTCCATAGATTTCTCTCCATTGATCAACTCTAGCGCTGCTTCAGTGGCGATCGTGGGGGATGAACAGTCATCGTAGATCTCATATCCCAGTGTGATCCCCGGCAAGAGTTTCTCATTACGATTTATTTCTTCAATGGCAAAAATCATCGTCTGCGCCAGTCGGAAGCTTTCAAAGCCAAAACTGTGGGATAAATGTTCGAGAGCATGTGACCATAATACAGAGCACTCCAGTTAAGCTATTCCACATAATGAGTCTTTTCGGCAATTTGATTATGTCTGATTCTGCTACATTATCTCCGTTATATTTAACACCCCTATTACCCTAAAATACAATAGCCTCCACAACCGTCTGAAGGAATGAGCACGACATACACCAGGGAAGTTAACGTGTTATCATCTCCAAGGTGACTTTCTTGTACTTAGATGCTGGGTCCCCTGGCCCACCACCTCACACTAATGGAAACATCGTCTGCATGTTCGCAGTATTAGGCCATTTAAATTTTTAGTAAGTTACAATAAGAACCCCCTCAAACTTCCAAAGTCCGGTAAGTACACAGTGAACAAAAGCTTCACATGCGATAACCCTTTCATTCCAGGTATCTTACAGGTGAATCTTCTCTGGAACCGCCCAAATGCCAGCACATTCTGTTTTTTTTAGATGTATTGCCCAAAAGATGCACATAATAAAGAGGGGGTTATATAAGTATGCACCTTCCAAATTCAATCATATATCACGTCAGAATTATAAAATCTAATAGCTTTCTTCTTTAACCATAAGACCTAGGAGCAGAATTAGGCCATCTGGCACATCGAGTCGACTCTGCCATTCAATCATGGCGGATCATTTTTTTAATACCCTCTTCAAATCCAGTTCTCATCTTTCTCCCCATAACATTTGATGGAATGTCTAGTCAAGACCTATCATTCTCTACCTTACGTACATCTGTTCTTAGAATATAAGAACGGTACCATAACGATCAATCCAATACATTTTTACACGTCAGAATAGGTAACATGAATAGCAGATATCAAATTCGTATTTCACTGAGGAATAAAATATATTTCACAGCTTCTATGTAAATTTTGCCCTGCATTTTCTGCTCTGGCAGAAAATCTAACTGCCTTCGTGGATTCAGGCGCTCCCAGAAGTGATCAAACCTCTGGGCATATGCTGATTGTTGGTTATTTCAAACAACCAATTAGTTCCAGATATCAATTGCTCACACAGTAACCGTCTTCCAGCAAAGCTGACACAGTGGGCCCCGGAGCAGAGGACGAGGGACGTCCCAGATTTTTTTCTCTATATTACTCGCAATGCACAGCCAATTTCGCAAGCACAAGAATTGCAAGTCCGACGATAACAAGGTCAGAGTATATAAAAACAAAAACTGTTCTTCGGTCGCTCTGTAATAATCGACTCAGTAATAATTAATACAAATCTATGGAAACAACCTTCAACATTGTTTTTTGTCGGTGATATTTTCTGGTGACATTGAGTCAGTATTATCATTATCATCAGCAGGAGCCATGCCCATTTTGAGCTTTGACTATCGTGGCCCACACACTCCTGTTTCGGGTCAAGTGAATCAATTCATTTCTATTCAGTTCCAGTTCTCTGGTTGCTGTCTCCATTATAATTTCTCTTTCCCTTCTATTTGCTTTCTTCCCTTCAATCTTTCCCATCATTACAGTGCATTATAATTCATCTTTCCTAACCACATGTCCAATCAAGTTACTTTGTATTTTCATGATCTCAAACATTATTTCCCTTTTTGTGTTTGCTCTGTGCATGACATCCTCGTTAGATATTCGCTTCATCCATGATATTCTTTACATTCTCCTCAAGAAACACATCTCCACTGTTTCAGTTCGTTTCCTCATGTTACTAGGTATTGTCCAACATTCTCATCCCTGTGACATAACTCGATAAACTTAACATTTCAGTACCTCGAGTTAGGTTGTCAAGCTTAGTTTAGCATTCGTCAGTATACTCTTCATTCTTGTAAAGGTCTCTTTTGTCATCCCCTTTCTTCATTTGATGTCCATTTCGCACCTGCAATCTGATGTCACCCAGCTTCCCAAGTAGCAACACCTCTGTACTTGTTTTATGTTTTCCCCGTTTATTTTCAGCTTGAAGATAGGATTCTCCTTCTTTGTGGATATCACCATATAGTCTGTCTTTTTACAATATCTAGTTGGATCCATGTTTCCACTTTCTTCACAACTACATCAATTAAGTTTTGTAGTCCTTCCTCCTACTTGCAATTAACACAGTCATCCGCATATCTGAAATTATTAAAGTTTTCACCGCCAACTTTGTTTCCCAAGATGTCTCTTATTTTTTTGTCATATTGTTTGACTGTACACATTAAACAAATCAGGGGAGCAAACATAGCCTTGTCGAACACCTCTCTTGATTTTCGTAAAATGACTGACTTCTCCATCTATTCTTGCAGCAGCAGTTTGTTCCCAGTACAGATTTTTGATTAGGCAGAGTACTTCCGAATCTAGATCTAGAGTTTCCTGCAATATTACAAATAACTTATTTTGCTTCACATTATCAAATGCTTTTGTGTAGTCGATAAAAGAAACAAACTAATCATTTTGCATTTGAATTTCTCGTTCTGATAGTGTCTTTAACACCAACATCGTGTTTCTTGACCCTATGTCTTTCACAGAGACACATTGTTCTTTACCGCTTTCAGCTTCTTTACCATTTCAGCTTATGTTTAGCTCTTGTCATCAAAATTCTTAGAAGTGTCTTAGTGGTGTGGTTCATTAATTTTATAGTCCCATGTAATTCACATTCTATTGCTTCTTAGGAAGAGTGATGAATACTGATTTTTTCACCTCTTCTGATATGATTCCAGTCTCATGAATGTCAACATTCCAATATCCTCAAAGGCTATAATTTGTTCTATTATTAATTCATGCCTGTTCCACCTTCATATTATTTATTGCCTTACGAACTTCAGATTTTAAACTACTTGGACCTTCAATGTTTTTCTTAATTTCTGGTTTTCCCCTCGATCGTCTGCAAATAATTCCTGACTATACTCAGTTTTTCTATTCATAATCTAATTTTTCCCGTGTTAATGGAATTGCCCTTTGCTTTCAAACATCCACCTGAAAACAGATGGGCTTTTTACCAGTGATATTCTTGATTTGTTGATGTACCCTTTTTGGATCAATAATAGGGATTCTTACTAGTTGTTGACATTCCTGGTTTAACCATTGTTTTTTGGCTTTTTGACCTAAGCTTTTAACTTTTTTATATAAGAACTTATACTCCATAGGGTTAGTCGTCTTCAGTCTCCAATCTTCCATTAGATTTTTGACTTCATCTGTCATACATTTATTCTTTGTGCTTTGTTTCTTCTTTTATAGGAGTCACTGATTCTGCTGATTCTACTAAGGCATCCTTCAGAGAGTTAAAGTACATTTCCACATGATTGCTGTCATCTTCAACAGATTCAATTTTCAGACTTTGAAATCTATTCCTTACTTTAATTTTAACTTTTTTTGTCTTAAGACTGCTTCTTTAATTAATTGCGAGTAGTCAAGGGATTGTTCAGTTTTCTGCACCTGGGTATGCTTTGCATTGAGTCACTGAGTTTCTAAATATTTGGTTTGTTGTAATTAAGTCAATTTGATTTCCCGTACTATTACCTGGACTTTTCCAGTTCCACAAGCGTCTTGGATGGTTTTTAACGTAGGTATACACAATGACCTGATTATTCATCTTGTACCATTCTAGCAATTTCGCGACTCTTTCATGTCTTTCCCCTAGTCCAAGTTTTCATAAGGTTTTTCTTCAGCACCTTGTCTTACTTTTATTGCAATGGAAAGAGCCGAACCCAAACGCAGGACACAGGCACGGAGGTAGAGTAATTAAAAAAAAAAGTGTTTATTAGCGGTTACAGGGAAGGCCGGAGAGCAGGGATTAGACAGAAAAATGCCGAGGAGTGAGGTCGGCTTGACCGGGGCTTGAACCCGTGACACTACGGTGGAAACTCGGCGTTTAAACACCGAGCCAAGGGAGAGTGTAGGCGAGCGGCAAACGAAGCAGCGGAGGTATGCAGAACAGGGTCTGAGCGTGATTTGAGGAGAACTGCGGGCATGATGCCATACTCCTGCTAAACACGGAGAGAGAGAGTTAACACAAGGAAACAACAGCGTGAAGGAAACATAGTGTCGGGTTTTCAGTAATGTTAACTATCATTTTAGCTGTTAACTGCTAATTATAAACATCCTTCTCTGAAATGTTATAACAAAATAGCTTCTCTGCAATGTTAACTATGAGGTGATCTTCTCTG
The DNA here is from genome assembly GCF_030144855.1 of Hypanus sabinus. Taxonomy (NCBI): domain Eukaryota; kingdom Metazoa; phylum Chordata; class Chondrichthyes; order Myliobatiformes; family Dasyatidae; genus Hypanus; species Hypanus sabinus. The sequence goes on along the minus strand of NC_082707.1, from coordinate 12,955,706 downwards.
CAGCTGAAGTGTTTGGATTATAACTATTGATAACGGGGGGGGGGGACTAGCCAGTGGGGGTTATTCTATCTGTATCTGTGGGAATCGGGGTTGGTGCGCGGGAAGTTCGGCGAGGAGAAGCGAAGAGGGACTTTGTGCGGGAAGCGCACTGGTCGACCACCGTGGGTTGACTCCAGTCCGAGGGTCGTGGAGTTGAGAGGAAATCGTACGGTAAACCGAGGATATTTCGTGAGCTCCAACGTATGCGCAAACAGTATAATTTCTATTCTTGGCGGCTTTTTTAGTTATATTTTTGTTTCTCTTCTGACCCCATAGTTAATGTAAAATTTATAATGTGTAATCGTTCAAACGTACAGTGTGTACTGACTGATATTTCACGTTGTGGGTTTGTGCCAGGGTGCATATACAACATCTACGCAAAAGTGAGAGACAGTTTGGCGGACAGACGGCGGTTTTCCTTAGACGAACGTGGGCTGACACAGCAGAGTGTTACACTGAGGATAACACGATTCTAAGCGGCCAAGAAACAGAGTAAACACTGGCAAACTGCGCGGAAACAGAACTTAGAACACACAGTTTTAAGCGGTTGAGAGACAGAGTGAACTCAGCAAACAGCTGTTTCTAAGTATTCTACAACTGAGTACTTATCTTGACACCGAGAGACAGAGTTACACAGGGAAATACTGGGCACTGAAGCTAAACTCAGAACACACCGATTTAAGAGGCTGGCAATGGTAATTCCCGTATTGGCTGGACTAACGGTCTGGCCACGTGTAGACGCAAAGCCTGGCTTTAAATGCTGCAGGTCTTGGTAGTAACCGAGTGAGCAGACATCTAAGGGAATGAGGAGAAAATGGGGAATTAACGGTCGGGACCGTGACATAGTACGGAAACAGCGCTATTTCCTCCGGTTCCATGCACACACTTCTACTGTCAGACTTATTTGGTCCTATTCTCTCACATCTTATCATCTTGCCCTTCACATATATATTGAATGCCTTGGGGGTTTTCTTAATACTGTCCGCCAATGTATTCTCATAGCCCCTTCTGGCTTTCCTAATTCTATTCTTAAACTCTTTTCTGCGAGCCTTATAATCTTCCAGATTCCTATCATTACCTAGTTTTTGATCCTTTCGTAAGCACTTCCTTTCATCATGACTAGATTTACATCAGCCTTTGTACACTTCGGATTTTAAACCCTACCATCCTTCCATGTCTCATTGGAACGTGCATATTCAGGATCCCACGCAAATATCCCCTGAATAATTGCGACATTTCTTCCGTACGTTTCCCTGCAAAAATCGTTTTCCAATCTGTGCTTCCATTTTCCTGTCTGATAGTCTCATAATTCCACTTGCTTCAATTAAATGTTTCTCTAACTTTTCTGTTCCTATCCCTCTCCAATGCTATGGTAAAGAAAATAGTATTGTGATCACTATCCTCCAAATTGCTCTCTCACTGACAGACCTGACACCTGACCAGGTTCAGTTCCCAACACCATGTCAAATACAACTTCTCCTCTTGCCGGCTTATCTACATATTGTGTCAAGAAACCTTCCTGAAAACACCTAACCAACTCACCCCATCTAAATTACTCACTCTTGGTAGATGTCAATCAATGTTTGGGAAATTAAAATCTCCCACCAGAACAACCCTCTTATTATTACTCCTTTCCATAATTTGTCTACATATCTGTTCTTCGATGTCACTATTACTGTTGGGTGGTCTATAAAAAATATTCAATAGTGTCATTGACCCCTTCTTATTCCTACTTTCCACCCACAGAGACTCCGTAGACAATCACTACATGACTTCCTCGTTTTCCGCAGCAGTGACACGATGTCTGATCAACAGTGCCAAGCCCTCACCACTCTTGCCTCCCTGCCTAACTTTTCTGAAACATCTAATGACTGGTACTCGAGGTAGGCATTCTTACCCCTTAACTCTCCAAGTCTCTGTAATGGCCACAACATCATAGCTCCAAGTGTTGATGCACGTTTTACACATGATACACCTCGCAGTAAAATAGACAAATCTCAAGTCATCGCACTGAGCGCGTCCTGTCTCAATCACCTGTTTATCCTTCCTTTCGCACTGTCTTCAAACTTTCTCTATTAGTAAGACAACCTCATTTTCTTCTGTCACTTCAGTTTAGTTCTCAAGCCCCAGCAATTCTAGGTTAAAGTTTCCCCAATAGACTTATCAAAACTTTCCGTCCGGATATTATCCCCGCCTCGGATTCAAGTGCAAACAGTCTTTTATATACGTCACACCTGACCTAGAAGGGGTGTCAATGATCCAGAAATCTGAATCTCTGCCTCCTCCTCCAATCTCTCAGTCGCGCATTTATCCTCCACGTAATTCTATTCCGATACTCACTGCCGCGTGGCATAGGCCGTAATCTCGAGATTACTACCTTTGAGGTCCTGTTTCTCAACTTCTTTCCCAACTTCCGGTTGCTTTTCTTCAGAACCTCCTCCCTTTTCCTACCTATGTAGTGGGTACCGGAAGTGCCACGACATCTGGTGGTGCATCTTCCCACTTCAAGATATCGTGGACGCGATCAGAAACATTCCGGACCTTGGCACCCGGGAAGAAACTACCATCCGAGCTTCTTTCCTGCGTCCACAGAATCGCCTATCTGACACTATCACTTCAGCCATCTTCTTCCTTTCCCCGCACTTCTGAGCCACAGAGCCAGAATCGTTGTCAGAGTGGTGAACACTGTTGCTTACACTAGGTATGCCCACCCACAACAGTACTCAAGCAGGAATACCTACTGTTAACGGACATAGCCACTGGGATACTCAGTAGTACCTGCTTCTTGCGCTTTCCTCTCCTGACTGTTATCCACCTCTCTGTCTCCTGTGGTCCCGTAGTGAAGACGTCATTTGAGCTGCTCTCTATCACCTCCTCATTCTCCCTGACCAGCGAAAGATCATCGAACTCCAGCTCCAGTTCCCTAACGCAGTTTCTAATGAGCTGCAACACGACACGCATGGTGCAGACGTGGTTGTCCGGGAGGCCGTGAATCTCCTGGACCTCCCACATCTGACACCGAGCACAGAAAACTGGCCTCATACACATACTTTCCGTCTTTATTTTAAACAGGTAACCTAACTGCCCTCGACCACTTATTACTTGAGCCCTGTTGAACCACAGCCTTCCTACTCTCTCTCCCACTACTCCGTCGCCCACAACTCCGACGCCCGCTCTTTAAATCTGTCTTCCTTTTAAGCTTATCCTGTTGTTCTCACTGGTCGACCTCCACACGATTGTGCAATCCTGCCACGTTCAAACCGCTGAAGAAATAAGCAAGTCCCCAAGATCGTTTTCCGTAGCGAATACTGAAGCAAAGTCCTTATTAAGTACCTGCCATCTTCTCTGGTGCCATACACACTTTTCTACTGTTACACTTCATTGACAGTCTTCTCTCACATCTTATCCACTTGCTCTTCACGTATTATTAGAATACCTTACGGTTTTCTTTATTGCTACCCGCCAAGGCATACTCGCGACTCCATCTGGCTCTCCTAATTTCATTCTAAAACTTCTTCCTGCTAGCCTCAAAAATTTTGAGATCTCCATCATTACCTTGTTGTTTCAACCTTTCCTAAGCCCTTCTTTTCCTCTTGACTAGATTTACAACCGCCTTTCTACACCATGGTTCTTGGACCCTACCATAATTTCGCTGTCTCATTGGAACGTACTAGGGCAAAGTCCACACAACTATCGCCTGAACATTTGCCACATGTCTTCCGTACATTTCCGTGAGAACATCTGTTCGCAATTTGTGACTCCAAGTTCCTGCCTGATAGCCTCATATTTCCCCTTACTCCAATTAAATTCTGTCCTCACTTTCTGTTCCTATCCCTCTCCAATGCTACAGTAAAGGTGATAGAATTGTGATCACTGTCTCAAAAATGCTCTCCCACTGCGAGGTCTGACACCTGACCAGGTTCATTTCCCAATACCAGATCCAATACATTTTTTTTTCTTTGGACAAATTTATTTCCGATGGTAGGGGATTCTAGAACAAGAGGGGTTTGGAACTGAGATGCAGAGAAACTACTTAGTCAGAGTGTGATATATCTGCGGAATTTGTTGCCACGAGCGGATGTTGACGCCACTTCATTGGGTGTATTTAACTGAGAGATAGATAGCTTCTTATTTAGCCCAGGCAGCAAAGGGTATGGGGTGAAAACAGAGGAGTCGGAATGACTGAAAGTATTGGATTAGCCCATGATTCAATGGCAGAAAGGACTGAATGAACAGACAGGTTCACTTCTACTCCAATAACCTATGGTCTCATGGCCTAACTCCAGTAAGCTTGTCAAACTTTTTCTACTCTTCATGGATCCTCAGTGGTTCTTTTGTTGTTTTTGAAAATTTTCCCCCCAGTTTTCCCGCAGTTGGTTGTTTTTTTTAAACCCCACATTTCAACATCTCACGTTATAGCTGCCGCCACCTATCGTTTCTCTCCAAAGAATACAAAAATATTTTTCACAGAACACTCAAAAGTAATAATTTGTAAAATCAAAATGGACAACCATTGACTGTCGCACAACCAACTATGCTGAACGAACTAACCAACCTACCAACTATATTTAAGCTAATGTGGCAGGGGGATGGGAGCAAGTGCATAGAGACAGAGGGGCGTAAAATGAGGGTAGAAGCAAAAAGTAGTAAGGTGAAAAGTAAAAGTGGCAGGCAGGCAAGTCCAGGACAAAAAGCAAAAAAGAGCCCCTTTTCAACATAATTGTATAAAGGCTAAGAGTGTTGTAAAAACAAGCCTGAAGGCTTTGTGTGTCAATGCGAGGAGCATTCGTAACAAGGTGTCTGAATTGAATGTGCAGATAGTTATTAATGAATATGATATAGTTGGCATCACAGAGACATGGCTCCAGGGTGACCAATGATGGGAGTTCAACATCCAGGGATATTCAATATTTAGGAGGGATAGACAGGAAAGAAAAGGAGGTGGGGTAGCATTGCTTGTTAGAGAGGAGATTAATGCAATAGAAAGGAAGGACGTTAGCCTGGAGGATTTGAAATCGATACGGATAGAGCTGCATAACACTAAGGGGAAGAAAACGCTGGTGGGAGTTGTGTACAGGCCACCTAACAGTAGTAGTGAGGGTGGGGATGGCATTAAACAGGAAATTAGAAATGCGTGCAATAAATGAACAGCAGTTATAATGGGTGACTTCAATCTACATATAGATTGGGTGAAACAAATTGGTAAGGTTGCTGAGGAAGAGGATATCTTCGAATGTATGCGGGATGGTTTTCTGAAACAATATGACGAGGAACCAACGAGAGAGCAGGCTATTCTAGATTGGGTATTGAGCAATGAGGAAGGGTTAGTTAGCAATCTTGTCGTGCGAGGCCCCTTGGGTAAGAGTGACCATAATATGGTGGAATTCTTCATTAAGATGAAGAGTGACATAGTTAATTCAGAAACAAAGGTTCCGAACTTAAAGAATGGTAACTTGAAGGTATGAGACGTGAATTAGCTAAGATAGACTGGCAAATGATACTTAAAGGGTTGACGGTGGATATGCAATGGTAAGCTTTTACAGATCGCATGGATGAACTATAACAATTGTTCATCCCAGTTTGGCAAAAGAATAATCCAGGGAAGTTAGTACACCCATGGCTGACAAGGGAAATTAGGGATAGCATCAAGTCCAAAGCAGAAACATATAATTTAGCAAAAATAAAGGGGCACATCTAAGGACTGGGAGAAATTCAGAGACCTGCAGAGGAGGACAAAGGGCTTAATTAGGAAAGGGAGGAAAGATTATGAGAGAAAGCTGGCAGGGAACATAAAAACTGACTGTATAAGCTTTTATAGATATGTGAAATGACAAAGATTGGTCAAGGCAAATGTATGTCCTTTACCGTCCTAAACAGGTGAATTGATAATAGGGAACAAAGACCTATTGAATAACTACTTTGGTTCTGTCTTCGTTAAGGAGGACATAAATAATCCTCCGGATATAGTAATGGACCGAGGTTCTAGTGAGATGGAGGAACTGAGGGAAATACATGCTAGTAGGGAAATGGTGTTAGGTAAATTGAAGGGATTAAAGGCAGATAAATCCTCAGGGCCAGATGGTCTGCATCCCAGAGTGCTTAAGGAAGTAGCCCAAGAATTAGTGGATGCATTAACGATAATCTTTCAAAACTCCTTAGATTCTGGATTAGTTCCTGGGGATTGGAATGTTGCTAATATAACCCCAGTTTTTTTTTAAAAAAAAAGGAGGCAGAGAGAAATAGGGGAGTTATAGACCAGTTGGTCTGACATCGGTGGTGGGGAAAATGCTAGAGTCGGTTATCAAAGATGTGATAACAGCACATTTGGAAAGAGGTGAAATCATTGGATAAATTCAGCATGGATTTGTGAAAGGAAAATCATGTCTGACGAATCTTATAGAATTTTTTGTAGATGTAACTAGTAGAGTGGATAGGGGAGAGCCAGTGGATGTGGTATATTTAGATTTTCAAAAGGCTTTTGACAAGGTCCCACACAGGAGATTAGTGTGCAAACTTAAATCTCACGGAGGATGGTATTGATGTGGATAGTGAATTCGTTGGCAGACAGGAAGCAAAGAGTAGGAGTAGACGAGACCTTTTCAGAATGGCAGGCAGTGACTAGTGGCGTAACGCTAGGCTCAGTGCTGGGACCCGAGTTGTTTACAATATATATTAATTATTTAGACGAGGGAATTAAATGCAGCATCTTCAAGTTTGCGGCTGACACGAAGCTGGGCGGCGGTGTTAGCTGTGAGGAGGATGTTAAGACGATGCAGGGTGAGTTGGATAGGTTAGGTGAGTGGGCAGATTCATGGCAAATGCAATTTAATGTGGATAAATGTGAGGTTATCCACTTTGGTTGCAAGAACAGGAAAACAGATTATTATCTGAACGGTGGCCGATTAGGAAAAGGGGAGGTGCAACGAGGCCTTGGTGTCATTGTATACCAGTCTTTGAAGGTGGGCATGCAGGTACAGCAGGCGGTGAAAAAGGCAAATGGTATGTTGGCATTCATAGCAAAAGGATTTCAGTACGGGAGCAGGGAGATTCTACTCCAGTTGTACAAGGCCTTGGTGAGACCGCACCTAGAATATTGTGTGCAGTTTTGTTCCCCTAATCTGAGCAAGAACATTCTTGCCATAGTGGGAGTACAGGGAAGGTTCACCAGATTGATTCCTGGGATGGGCGGACTTTCATATGAAGAAAGATTGGATCGACTAGGCTTGTACTTACTGGAATTTAGCAGATTGAGGGGGGATCTTATTGAAACATAAAATTCTAAACGGATCGGACAGGATAGATGCAGGAAGATTGTTTCCGATATTGCGGAAGTCCGGACCGAGGGGTCGCAGTTTAAGGATAAAGGGGAAGCCTTTTAGGACCTAGGTGAGGAAAAACTTCTTCACACAGAGAGTGGTGAATCTGTGGAATTCTCTGCAACAGGAAACAGTTGAGGCCGGTTGATTGGCTATATTTAAGAGGAAGTTAGATATGACCCTTGTGACTAAAGGGATCAGAGGGTATGGAGAGAAGGCAGGTACAGGGTTCTGAGATGGATGATCAGCCATGATCGTACTGAATGGCGGTGCATTCGCGAAGGGCCGAATGCCCTTCTCCTGAACCTATTTTCTATATTCCTATGCTAGATACCTTGTACTGGCAGAGAAGTAAATGTCCTCATTTAGCTGAGTAGAAGATTCCTCATCAGCTGTTATGGACATTCAACAAAAACTTGCTTCCAGGAAACGTGCACCACCAGCCGTCAAACTATTTAATTTAATTGTTGTACTTTTATTTTATAGAAACAGCACGATAAAATGCCCTTGCCCCCAGATTAAACGCACGCGAGCAATAGACCAACTAACCCCTACCCCATTGGGAAAATTCTTTTCTTGTTTTTTCTACGATATCTATGCTGAATACCAGAACCACTAATGCTTTACGCTACGACAGCATCTTCGAGCAAAATATCTACAGACTATTCCCTGCCAATCTGCATTTGTTTATTGTTCAAATTGTTTTAATGGCAAAGTGGTTATCGATGTGCTGAACGACAAACACATATTTTGGCAATACACAAGAGAACAGTTCTCCCATCATTTCACGTTGATGTACATTATAATATTGCCATTCCACCACGCTCCAACGCTGGAAATAAAAGACGGTGGCAAGTATACGTAAAATTGGTAGACGATAGTTCGCTCTCGAATTCAATTATCTACTCTGTACTCAAAGGTTAATAGCGAGTTCTGCAAGACAGAGCGTTGAAGAATTGCCAGTATACAAGAAGTTAACTTACGTTTTGCACAAGGTGCTTTTCGGGGAAAGGGTAAACGTATGGAAGTCGTGAATCGGATCCAAGTGTATTGTGAATATCCCGCCAAAGTTGATGTCTCCATCTTTGGACAAATCAGGTAATCTGACTTTTGATCGACGCTTGCAGAGTATTCCTTGCGTCTGTGGCTTAGTGACGAATAACAGGAGAAACAGAAACGGAGACATGTCCTATCGAAGGGACTTTTCACGATCAGAGACAAGAGCGTGAATTTATATTGTCCGAAGATCCGAAGACGTCCCAATGTGGTTTACACTTCAGCTACTATTGCAATACATTTAGTCTCCGAAGAGGACATGGTGAATAGGGACACATTTATTCACAGAGAAACAGCTTGGGGATTTCTCAAAGAATAAAAATTATTTCCAGCAGAAAAAGGCAAACGGGCTCTCCCAGCAGCGTGTAAACACTTTCTAATGAACTCCAAAGGAACTCCGTAGAGACTGAAGGTTCTATACTGTTAATAATTGAAACCAGTATGCAATTTCGTCATTAGACACCTGATCCTATCCAGATTCCAGCATTTTCGCTCTTTTGCTTCGCCAACAGAATACCACTGATGATTTCACACACGACCAAAACTTGGAAAGAGTTGAACATATCAGCTAATAATGATGTGTTGAGGAACTAAAGCGGGAGTCTGTTATTGACCAAGAGTTCTATCCGAGAGGCACAAAATCTCCATCGGGAATTGTCTTAATACTGGCCCCTCGACAAGCTACAACCTTTGTCCCTGAATCTACTCCCTGTAAATTCAAGACGGAGTGGGCATATTCTGCTCGAAATCCAGTGACACGTTTGCCAATGACACCACTGGAGGGTGCGATATTACACGGAATGATGAAGCAGTGTGTGAGTACGAGATGGTGGGGTAACATGTTGTTATGATAAAAAACTTCGAAAATATGCAGAAAATAAAAGCGATCGTCGTCGATTTCAGGAATTGCCGTGGTGCACGTATTGAGCTTCAGAGCATTGAGAACTTCATAGGATAGAACATCGCAAAGTTCAAATTTCAGAGTAATGTAAATTACATTTACGTCATCATATACTGAGATTATTTTTCATGATGTCCATTCAGAGAAAATACAAAGAAACACGACAGAATCATTGGAAAACGCACTGAACAAGATTGAGAAACAATATGTAAAAGAAAACAAAATATGTCAATACATACAGAAATAACTCTATTAACAGAAGAATTTACAAAGAAAAATAAGAACTGAAATGACAAGGAAAAAAAAACACATTATGTACTTTCCAATGCCCATAGATTAACACAGCCTGGGACAGAAGTGGGGAGAAGAATAACAGACATTAAATTACTACACAATAGTCAGTTAAAACTTGGATTTCAGCAACAAAAACAAGAATCAGCACTCCACACAAGCAGATACAATTCTGATATGAAGTAGACACAACTGAACTTGAAAGAGAGCATAAACCAGAACAAAATGAAGCCATCATCATTATTGTAGAAAACAAAAATAACAAATACCATAGCATGACCCTCCATGGAAGATATCCCCACTAGTGGGCAGACTAGATGTCGACAATCTGGTGTCGAACGCCCAGCTCTGGTTTTAAACTCTCTTTCCAGAAACAGAAGGGATTCTTTTGACATTACTGGACAAGGTGTGTAAAACAAACAAAAAAAATCGCACATTCATAATAAAGGAACAAAAAAATTATGAAGATAAACGTAGAATATTCCAAGAAAAAAATCAGAAACTTTTCAAAGCACAACAATACCACACTGCAGTTTATCACAATCTGATTACTTACACAGACACAATCGAGTGGCAAATATCATTCACCAAGCTCTTGCTTTAAAATGCAAACTCATGAAAGAAACCACACTTTCTGCCCTAATTGTTGACAGAAGATAAAACATACCTGTTCCCAAATGAGAAATCACAAATGACTCATTAAAACACTGTCTTATTTTCGTTTACAAACCGTATTAACAATTCTAACATGATGCATCTCGGAATTCATCACCATTCCCTTAGATAGCCATAATACACTAAGAGAAGAGCAGAGTGAATGTCGTAAATGTTTGAAGAGATGTAAAGTGAAACTGATAATAGATTTGGTACTGGTAAATCAAGTCTGATAAAAAAGCCAATATTCATTCATGTTGTTAAAATCACCACCAATACTCTACAAGCGTACTATGGTCTTGTGTAGCTTTAAACCCGCTCTTTAATTCATACATAGGGTGAAAAGATGGTATGAAATCAGAAACAGCCAAACGAATTATATTTTGCCACTACAGCTGTAAAGGGATGATTTGAAATCATACGATCTTTCATCAGTAAAGCTAAAACAATTAATTCAACTTGTATCATTATTTTTGAAAGACATAAATAGAACTTTGGATAGGATAAGTGCAGAACATTAAATATAAAGAAATGTGCAATAGATATTTCGAATTAAAGGTAGTTCTGACAATGAACCTCAAGTTGGCTAAATCCCTACGGCCTGAAGAGATATTCCCCAGGTTATTAAAATAAGCAAGATAAGAGGTTGTTTTGGCCTTGACCAACATCTTCGATTCCCAAATAGACATTCAATGTTATCACTGGATAGCGAAAATAATAATGCTCTTCCAGTCCAGTGAATATCAAGACAGTATTAGAAAAAAATACTGAAGACCATTCTTAGGAATAGGACTTAGGAACATTTGGTAACCGACGATCTAACTGAGGAGAGACAGCGGCGACAGCGTGGCTTTGTGCAAGACAAATCGTGTTTTAATAACCTCATTCAGCTTTTAGACTAAGTTTCAAGGGTGATTCACGAAGGTAGAGCTGTGGATGTTGTCGACATAGCTTGTCGTAAGGCATTTGACCAAGGTCTTTCAGAGAAGCCTCATCTGGAAGATTAGCATGCATGAATCGATAGTGAATTGCGCCGCTGGGTTCAGAATTTACTTACCCATAGAAGAAGGAGCGCAGCTGTCTAACGGATATACTTTAGCTGGACGTTTGTGATCTGTGGAATTCCACAGGGACCTATACTAGTATCTCTATTGTTTGCGATGTATGTAAACGATCCGGATGAACATGTAAATGGGTGGCTTAGTAAGTTTAAACATACGAATATTAGTGGTAATATAAAATCTGGCAAATAATACAATGGGATATATGGGCAGAGAAGTGGCTGATCGAGTTTAACGTGGCCAAATGTGCAGTGTATATATTGAATGGTTGGGGGGGGGTGGGAATCAATTTGAAGAGAACTGGGGAGAGGACGTTAGTTCACAAATAGAGAAAGCTGGTAGACAGTGTGTGAGGGAGGATAGGCAGGGGATAGAAAATGGGAGTGCTCAGACCGAAGATGAAGGGGAGAAGGAAGAAAGGAGATAATAAAGTTGTTTGCGCTGTTCGGGATAAACAGAAAGGAAGCGGTTGAGAGTTTCTTAAATTCATTTATTTTAATGCTAGGAGCATTGTAAGAAAGGTGGATGCGCTCAGAGCATGGATTGATACATGGAAATATGATGTTGCAGCTATTAGTGAAACATGCTTGCAGCAGGGGTGTGATTGACAACTAAATATTCCTGGATTCCTTTGCATCAGGTGTGATATAATCGGAGGGGCAAGAAGGGGAGGTGATGCATTGCCTGCCTGAGAAAATATTACAGCAGTGCTTTGGCATGATAGGTTAGAGGGCACATCTAGAGAGGCTATTTGGGTGGAACTGAGGAATGGGAAAGGCTTAGCAACACTTATAGGTCTGTATTATAGAACAACTAATGCGGCGCGAGAGTTGGAAGAGCAAATATGTAAGGAGATAGCAAATATATGTAGTAAGCACAACGTTGTGATTGTGGGAGATTTTTATTTTCCACACATAGACTGGGAAGCCCATTCTGTAAAACGGGTGGAAGGTTTGGAGTTTGTAAAATGTGTGCAGGATAGTTTTTTGAAGCAATACATAGATGTACTAACCAGAGAAGGGGCAGTGCTGGATCTCCTGTTAGGGAATAAGATAGGTCAGCTGACGGACGTATGTGTTGGGGTGCACTTTGGGTCCAGTGATCACAATACCATTATTTCAAAATAATTATGGAGATGGATAGGATTGTACCCAGGGTTGAGATTTTTGATTGGAGAAAGACTAACTTTGAGGAGATGTGAAAGGATTTAGCAGTAGAGTATTGGAACAATTTGTTTTATGTGAAGGATGTAATAGAGAAATGAAGGTTATTTAAAGCTGAATATATGAGGGTACAGAATCTCTATGTTCCTGTTAGGTTGAAATGAAAGGTTAAAAGTTTGAAAGAGCCATGGTTTTCAAGAGATATTGGAAATTTGGTTAGGAAAAAAAGAGAGAGAGATAATAAATATAGGCAGCATGGAGTAAATGAGGTGCTCGAGGAACATAAAGAATGTAAAAAAGAACCTTAAGAAAGAAATTAGAAAAACTACAGGAAGATATGCGGTTGCTTTGGCAAGTAAGCTGAAAATAAATCCAACGGCTTCTACAGTTACATTAATAGCAAAAGGATAGTGAGGGATAAAATTGGTCCCTTACAGAATCTGAGTGGACAGCTGAGTGTTGAGACAAAAGAGATGGGGGAGATATTGAACAATTTATTTTCATTGGTGTTCACACAGGAGAAGGGTATCGAATTGTGTAAGGTATGGGAAACAATTAGGGTAGTTATGGCAACTATAATGATTAAATAAGAGGAAGGACTGTAGTTTTTAAAGAATGTAAAAATGGATAAATCTCCTGATCCTGACAGCATATTCCCTAAGACTTTGAGGGAAGTTAGTGCAGATATAGCAGGGCCTCTGAGAGAAATTTTCCAAATGTCATTAGAGACGGGGATGGTGCCGGAGGATTCGCGTATTGCTCATGTGGTTCCATTGTTTAAAAGGGTTCTAACGTAAGAACTAGCAATTATCGGCCTGTAGATTTGACGCCAGTGGTGGATAAATTAATGGAAAGTATTCTTAGAGATGGTATATATAATTACATGGGATGGACAGGCTCTGCTTCGAAGCAATCAACATGGATTTGTGTGTGGAAGGTCATGTTTGACAAATCTTATTGAATTGTTTGAAGAGGTTACGAGGAAAGTTGACGAGGGTAACGCAGAGAATACTGTTGATATGGACATCAGTAAGGCCTTTGACATCGTTCCACACGGAAGGTTGGTTAGGAAGGTTCAATCGTGAAGCATTAATATTGAAGTCGTAAAATAGATTCAACCGTGGCTGGATTGGAGATGCCAGAGAGTAGTGGTGGATAACTGTTAGTTACGTTGGTGGCCGGTAACTAGTGGTGTGCTTCAGGGATATTTACTGGGTCCAATGTTGTTTGTCATAGACATTAATGGTCTGGTTGATAGGGTGTTAAATTGGATTAGTAAGTACGCAGATGATACTAAGATAAGAAGCGTTGTGGATAATGAAAAAGGTTTTCAAAGTTTGCAGAGAGATTTAGGCCAGTGCGAAGAGTGGGCTGAAAGATGGCAGATGGATTCTAATGCTGATAAGTGTGAGGTGCTACATTTTGGTAGGAATAGTCAAAGTAGGACTTAAATGGTAAGTGGTAGGTCATTGAGGAATACAGAATAACAGAATTATCTGCGAATAATGATGCATAATTCCCTGAAAGTGGAATTTCATGTGGTTAAGTTGGTGAAGAAAGCTTTTGATATGCTGGCCTTTATAAATCAGAACATTGAATATAGGAGTTGTGATGTAATGTTAAAATTGTACAAGGTATTGGTAAGGCCAAATTTGGAGTATTGTGTACAGTTCGCCTCTCCGAATTATAAGAAAGCTGTCAACAAAATCGAGAGAGTACAGAGGAGATTTACGAGGATATGCCCTGTGTTTCAGCATCAAAGTTGCAGAGAAAGGTTGAACATGTTAGGTCCTTATTGTTTGGAGCGTAGAAGGTTGAGGGGGTGACTTGATAGAGATATTTTAAATTATGAGCGGGATAGTTTGAGAGATAGAGTTGACGTGGATAGGCTTTTTCCATTGAGAGTATGGGAAATTCAAACAAGAGGAGATGAGTTGAGAGTTAATGAGCAAAAGTTTAGGGATAACACGAGGGGGATCTTCTTTACTCAGAGAGTGGTAGCTGTGTCGAACGAGCTTCCTGTGGAAGTTGTAGAGGTAGGTTCAATGTTGTCACTAAAAAATGGATAGGCATATTGACAGGAGAGGGATGGAGTGTTATGGGCTGAGTGCAGATAGGTGGGACTAGATGAGAGCAAACGTTCTGCCCGGACATTAAGTGCCGAGAATGCCTGTTTCCATGCTGTAATCGTTACATGTTATATGGTTATATAAGGAGGAGGGTGAGTAGCCAGTGGACATAGTTCAAATCGTTACAAACGGGATAGGTAAAAAGGGAGCAGAGGGTCTGCTCAGAGAGTCTATTTGTGTGGAATTTATAATAGGGAGAATTGCAAACACTCTGATGGGATTGTAATACAGCACGCCCAACAGCCACTGACACATTGAGCAACAGGTAGGCAGGCTGCTTTAGGAAAGATGTAAAACAATGGGACTGTTGTCATGGGGGATTTTAACTTCCTGAATGAACAGCACATTCTTAGTTCAAAAGGTTTAGATGGGACAGAACCTGTTAGGTGCATCCAGGATATATTCCTAATCAATATGTCGATCGTCCAACACGAGGACGGGCTGTACTAGACATGGGTTATCAGCCTGGCCTGGTGACCGATATTAAGTTGGTCAGCATTTTCGGAGAGATGTCTACAACTCCTTAGGTTTTCAAATAGCTACATAATAAATAAGGATCAGCATGGCCTTGTTGGAGAGTATTAAACCGGGGCAGGGAACATTGGGATAAAGCTGCTTTGTGACATGTTGTAGGTGTTTAAAGACAAACTGCACACGAAACAGTTAAGTTTCATCAGCAGGAAGGTCAAAGATATCGGGAGTGTAGTTATTGTCGAGAAGTAAAACGAAACTGATTTAAAGCTTAGAAGGCTAGAATTAGCAAGAGCTAGGAGTGGAATGAAAAGACCATGTTAAGTATAATTAAGGAGGAATCCTAGGTATTCAATTATCATTCAAGCTGCATGTTGAAACAGAAGTGTGAGACAGTGTACCTCGGCCTTAAGGTACAAACATTCAAAAATGCCAGTAACAAATTCAAAGAAGCATATTCATTAGAAAATGAAAAAGATAAGAGTCTAACATCCTGAGCAACAATGTCTCGCAATCGCTGATACAGTCTTCCGGTAGTGTACAGAAGCCCAAACCTCTGGAGGTTTGTGGCCTAGTTCTCGTTACCACCGAGGCTACGCAGCTCCCATGTCCATTCTATACATACATCAGGAGCAAAAGGTTAACAGTGCAACTCCTCAAGGATAAAAGGTGGGAGACATTCGATTGGATGCCAAGGACCAAGGTGATATCCTCAAGGTGAATTTCATTTTCGTATTTACCAAGAGAAAGGACAAGGATGGTAGGGAGTTCAGCACCGTGTGCATTAATATGTTACGTATTCCGGCTACAATAAATATATGAGTTCGGCAGGGTTTCTTATAACAAACAACACGTTTATTAATCACAGAAAACAAACCCCCCAAAAGGAAACA
Source organism: Hypanus sabinus (assembly GCF_030144855.1). Lineage (NCBI taxonomy): Eukaryota > Metazoa > Chordata > Chondrichthyes > Myliobatiformes > Dasyatidae > Hypanus > Hypanus sabinus. The sequence goes on along the minus strand of NC_082707.1, from coordinate 12,939,732 downwards.
AACACTACCGTAACCGGAAACAGCTGCTGAGCAGCAGCCCAAACAGTTCGTAAAGTGATATTCCAAAAACAGTTCTTTAAAGTGGTATTGCCAAAAACAGTTCTTTAAAGTGGCATTGCCAAAAGTTCGATATGCTCACAGTCCATTTAAAAGGAGAGACTTTATAGGACGATTTAGGTTCTCTTTCACGTCGCTTGCTTCGATCCCCGACGTCGAACTTCCCACGAAGAATACACGAAACAGAACGGCTTAAAGGCACTGACCTTTCCTTCTCCACTACCTTCAATCCTTTCTAGTTAAACCTAGGGATTAACACGAAGATAGTCAACGAAATCCTTCCGAATAAGGATCAAACAAAGGTCGCCCCCGTTTCACCGTAGAAAGCGATTCTCCTCGATCTTTAACTTCCAACTCCCAGTCTTCACTCTCCACTAATTTCGAACTAACAGGATCGTAAAGAACATGCAGGCAATGACCTCTTAAACTTTAGGCATTAAATAAAAACTTCATCTTTCAACTAAACTGCGTCATCACTTAAAACACGCAGTGGCATGAAGTCAACCTGGCAAATCCAGCCACGAACTGCCCCTCCTCACAGGGTGGGGTCTACCTTTTATAACCTGTAAAAAAAACCCATGATCTCTAATGGCGGGAAAATGACGTCACCACCATCACAAGACCATCATCTCAAGTCCAGTACAGATTCAACCCCAGTCACATGACAAGGGCTCCACTGTCATGTGTCACGAGTACGTAACACCTCCCTTCAAAAAAAAACATTTTTGGTCTGACAAGAACAAAAATTTTTAACAATTGCTTACAAGAAAAACAAAGGTATAAATTTTATAACATATACAATACACAACACTATCATATAACAGCTTATAACTCTCAATACAGTAGGAGTGTTACAATTGAAAAAAAAACACTCCATAAAAAAATTACAGTGTATATTCAACATCGAGATAGACAATCAGCAACCACATTATTTTTACCTTTAATATGAGTTATCATAATATTGTACTCTTGTAACATCAAACTCCAATTTAATAATCTTCTGTTTTTGTTTTTCATCTTACTCAGGAAAACTATCAGTGTAAACAATAAGTGGTTTCTGAGTTGTACTAACATATACCTCAAAATATTCTAAAGCTAAAACAAGAGATAGCAATTCTTTCTCTATTGTCGAATAATTTCTTTGATGCTTATTAAATTTCTTAGAAAAGTAAGATACTGGATGATCAACCTCATCACCCTCATTCCTTTGCATTAATACTGCTCCTGCAGCCTCATCACTAGCATCCACAGCCAATGAAAAAGGTTTTCCAAAGTCAGGTGCCTAAAGCACAGGTTGCTGACATATCATTGTTTTCAATTTTTCAAATGCTTCTTGACAAGGCACCGTCCATACAAACTTCTCATTCTTCCGCAGAAGGTTAGTTAATGGAAGGGCAACATTAGCAAAATTCTTACAAAATTTCCGATAATATCCTACCATTCCCAAAAACCTTCTGAGAGTCTTTTTCCCCGTTGGAGTGGGAATCTGTAAAATTGCCTGAACTTTTGCCTGAACAGGAGCTACCTTACCTTGACCCACAACATAACCAAGGTAAGTCACAGTGGAATGTCCAAATTCACTCTTAGCTAAATTAATAGTTAAGTTAGCTTTTGAAAGCCTTTCAAACAATTTTTCCATCGCAATAATGTGTGCTTCCCAAGTATCATTTCCTGTCACTAAATCATCAATATAAACATCAGTATCTTTCAATCCCTGAATCACAAAGTTAATCATCCTCTGGAAAGTACCTGGGGCATTCTTCATCCCAAATGGAAGAACATTATACTCATATAACCCAGATGGAGTTACAAATGCCGAAATCTCTCTACCTCTGTCCGTTAATGGAACACACCAATACCCTTTCAATAAATCAATCTTTGTAAGGAACTTTGCTTTTCCAACTTTATCTACACAATCATCTACTCTAGGAATTGGATATGCATCTGTTTTCGTTACAGCATTCACCTTCCTATAATCCGTACAAAACCTAATACTACCATCTGGCTTTGGCACCATAACACATGGCGAACTCCAATTCGAGTTAGAATGTCTAATGATATTATTCTCTAACATATATTCAATTTCTTTCTCAGCAAGTTCCCATTTTTCCATGTTCATCCTATATGGATGTTGTTTAATAGGTTTGGCATCCCCAACATCTACATCATGTGAAACTATAGTAGTCCTTCTCGGAACATCTGGAAACAACTCCCTATATTTAAAAATCACCTCCTTCATCTGTTGTCTCTGCTCTAACTGTAAATGTGCTAATTTTGCATCAATATTTTCCAGAATGGTTGAATTTGGTAACCTAACAGAAACAATGTTGGATTTAGAATGAAATTCAGATGAATCATCTATCATGTTCCTAGTTAAATCAAACTCATTCTCACTAACCACAACAGTCACAGTATCAGATTGTTTCTCAAAATATGGTTTCAGCATATTTATATGGCAAAGTTGTGTTGACCTTCTACGATCTGGAGTTTTTACCACGTAATCCACATCATTGATTTTAGACACAATTTCATAAGGACCATGAAATCTAGCTTGTAATGGATTTGTCTGCACTGGGAAAAGAACCAACACCTTATCTCCAGGCTTAAACATCCTCATCCTAGCTTCTTTATCATACCAAGTCTTCATTTTCTCCTGAGCCAACTTTAAATTTTCCTTAGCTAAGCTACAAGCTTTATGTAACCTGTCCTTAAATTTCAACACATAGTCCAACAAATTAGTGTGTACTTCCTTATTAATCCACTGTTCTTTCAATAAAGCTAAAGGTCCTCTAGCTCTATGCCCAAACATAAGTTCAAATGGACTAAAACCTAAAGATTCCTGTACCGATTCCCTTACTGCAAATAAAAGTAAGTTTATACCCTCATTCCAGTCACTTTCATTTTCCACACAAAATGTCCTAATCATATTCTTGAGGGTAGAATGAAACCTCTCCAAGGCACCCTGCGATTCTGGATGGTATGCAGACGAAGTGATTTGCTTAGCTCCCAATTTATAAACTATCTGTTGAAACAATCCAGACATAAAATTACTGCCTTGATCAGTTTGTATCTCCTTAGGTAATCCAAAATAAGTAAAACAATTTATAAGGGCTTTTGTCACAGTCTTAGCGTTTATATTCCTAAGTGGTACTGCCTCTGGAAACCTAGAAGAAGTACACATGATAGTCAACAAATACCGATAACCAGTTTTTGTCTTTGGTAATGGACCAACACAATCTACAATAACTTTAGAAAATGGTTCACCAAATGCTGGGATAGGTTGTAAAGGAGCTACTGGTGTAACCTGATTTGGTTTACCCAGAATTTGACAAGTATAGCACGTTTTACAAAACATCGCCATATCTTTTCTTAGACCAGGCCAGTAAAAATGTTTTAAAATCTTGTCCACAGTTTTCCTTACCACTTGATGTCCACCTAAAGGCACACTATGAGCTAAAGTCAAAATCTCATTTCGATAAACTTTCGGAACAACTACCTGGTAAACAACATTCCTATCCTCACTTGCCGGAATTGTAGGCGATCTCCACTTCCTCATCAACACTCCTTTTTCCAAGTAATATCCTACTGGCACCTTATCAATTTCACTATCTAGTAAAGCCTGCTCTTTTAATTTTATAATCTCAGAGTCTCTATTCTGCTCTACTATCATCTCCTTCCTAGACAAAGATAAATCTTTATAGTCAGACCTACTCCCAGAATCTTGTTCAAACAACGAAGATAAGAAAGTCTCTGACACATCCTCAAAACTCGAATCCTGAGTTGAACAGTCCTGAATAAAAAACTCATTCTGCGCATCAATCTTTTTAGCCATAGCTCTAGTCAGAACACAGGAAGAATCTGTGTTAGAATTCAACTCTGGTTCCTCTGACTCCATTGACAAATGCACTTCAGGAAAAACTTGTCCACCTGCCAAGACATTACCTAACAATAAAGAAATACACTTCACAGGTAAGCTATGCTGTAATCCTACTTTAACAGATCCTGTAACTAACCCTGACTTTAAATTTACTTTATGTAAATGTACCGGCATAAAATCACTTCCAACACCCCTTATGTAATATACCTCACCAGTATCAGACTCTTCATCAAACTTCAACACACTGTCTAACATCAGTGATTGAGAAGCACCAGTATCCCTAAGGATTTTTATTGGCACCAGAGTAGATCCTTCCTTCAAGGATACAAACCCTTCAGTTATAATATGATCAAATCCCTTTCTAACTTGGTCAGACTCTAACAAAGCTTCACTTGTTTTTATCAAACCCTATAACTTTACAGGTGCTTCAGTATGTTGCACACAAGCATCTGGAACTGCTTCCTTCTCTTTTTTTTTTCAATTTGAAACAGCTATTACATGGCCAGGCTTCTTACAATAGTTACAAGTAAGACCAAACTGTCTTTCCTTCAGAGGCTTTCCTTTCTCATCAACTTTCTGATTAACCTCTGATTTAATTTCTGATTTACTTGGAGTCTCCATGTTATTTTTCCTTTTAAAAATTCTGCCCTGAGGAAATTTATTCTTATGGATCAAAACATACTCATCAGCTAATCTAGCACAGTCCTGCAATTTATCAGTATCCTTCTCATTTAAGTAGGTCCTTACTTCAACAGGAATGCTTCTTTTAAATTCCTCCATTAAAATCAGCTCTCTCAATGTATCATAGTCCCCATTTACATTTTTGGAAGAAACCCATCTCTCAAAACACATAGCTTTATCATAGGCAAATTCCACATAAGTTTTTTCCACAGACTTTTTCAAACTTCTGAATCTTTCCCTATATGCTTCTGGGACTAACTCATATGCGTTTAAAATATGCCTCTTTACAATATCATAATCAAGTGCTTGCGCAGCTGTTAAAGCTGTGTAAACTTGTTGTGCTTTGCCGTTAATTACACTCTGTAACAACACTGACCATTTATCTTTCGGCCACTCTGACATCCGAGCAATAGTTTCAAAATGTTGAAAATACCTTTCCACTTCTGTTTCACTAAATGGAAGGACCAATTTAATTTCTTGACTAGCAACAAACGCTTTTTTTAGAACCAGAAGATTGATTTCCTGACCTTAATTCCTCTATTGCATATGCAAATTCTCTCTCCTTTTGTTCCATCTCCAATTTACACCTCTCCAAATCAGCTTTACTTTGTTCCAATTTCATTTGTTCGATTTGCAACTGCATCTCCAGATTACTTATTTGGAACGACTCTAAAATCGATTCATCAAAAACACCCGAGACCACATAGTGTGACGCGATTTTTCTCTGTATTACAATCTTAGAAGTAGTCTGCAAAATACCTTTAAGTTGCAATCTACTAGCTATCTCAAACAACTCAGTCTTTTTCGCCTTCGCCAACACTTCCGCAGCTGGCGAAGCCAGAAACTCATCAATATTCATTGCTGCCGAATACCACAACAAGCCGAACAAAAGAACCGAGTAATCCCCGTTTCCAAAACACCGATTTAAAAGTTAGCAAGCATTTAAACTCAAATGATTCAATCCAGACGCAGCCCCCATATTTAATGTTACGTATTCCGGCAACAATAAATATATGAGTTCGGCAAGGGTTTCTTATAACAAACAACACGTTTATTAAACACAGAAAACAAACCCCCCAAAAGTAAACAAACACTACCGTAACCGGAAACAGCTGCTGAGCGGCAGCCCAAACAGTTCGTAAAGTGATAATCCAAAAACAGTTCTTTAAAGTGGTATTGCCAAAAACAGTTCTTTAAAGTGGTATTGCCAAAAGTTCGATATGCTCACAGTCCATTTAAAAGGAGAGACTTTATAGGACGATTTAGGTTCTCTTTCACGTCGCTTGCTTCGATCCCCGACGTCGAACTTCCCACGAAGAATTCACGAAACAGAACGGCTTAAAGGCACTGACCTTTCCTTCTCCACTACCTTCAATCCTTTCTAGTTAAACCTAGGGATTAACACGAAGATAAACAACGAAATCCTTCCGAATAAGGATCAAACAAATGTCGCCCCCGTTTCACCGTATCTTTAACTTCCAACTCCTAATCTTCACTCTCCACTAATTTCGAACTAACAGGATCGTAAAGAACCTGCAGGCAATGACCTCTTAAACTTTAGGCATTAAATAAAAACTTCATCTTTCAACTAAACGGCGTCATCACTTAAAACACGCAGTGGCATGAAGTCAACCTGGCAAATCCAGCCACGAACTGCACCTCCTCACAGGGTGGGGCCTTCCTTTTATAACCTGTAAAAAAAAACCGTCACATGATCTCTACTGGCGGGAAAATGACGTCACCTCCATCACAAGACTATCACCTCAAGTCCAGTACAGCTTCAACCCCAGTCACATGACAAGGGCTCCACTGTCATGTGTCACGAGTACGTAACAAATATGGTAAGGCATTTCGAAGTAAAGCAGGGAATAGTAGTGTTGGGTTGCTTAAAGAGCATTGAGGAGTAAAAGGCTCAAAGGCCAACTGCGATATAGCCTATGTTATTGAGAAAGGGAAATGAAGAGATTGCTCGTGTCTTGACCAATAGCTTTGTGTCACATTTGAGCCTTTGTATACATGTGAGGTCCCACTGGGCTAGCGAACAGCTAATGTTCTAGCGTTCAAGACGATGTCCATGGATAATCTAAGAGACTCTGCCTTGGAGAGTTTAACATTAGTGGTTGCGAATTTACTGGAGAAAATTCATAGAAGTAGGATTCATGTGCATTTGGAAATACGTGGAACCGTTGGGAAGGATCAACATGCCTTTGCGCAGGACAGCTTGTGTTTACTAATTAGACTGAACTTTCTGAGGAGGTGAAGTTGGTGAGGCTCATCCAGAATATTAAGATGCATGGGATAATTGGTAAATTGGCCATTTCGATTTAGAGCTCTCTCGCCAACAGAAGACAGATTTTACTGGTCGAAAATGCTTACTCTAGCACGAGTCCTGTAATCCGTTCCACTGGGATTTCCACGTTTGTGGTGTATGTAAATGACCTGTATAAATGACCTGTATAAAATGGTTGTGTTATTCGGATTGCAGAAGATACGGAGATTGGTGTGGTTATGGATAGAACAGATGACTGTCTAAGAATGTGCAGGATATATATCAGTTACAGATATGGATGGAGAAATGTCAAATGAAGATTAATCCTATAAAATGTGAAGAGCTGAACGTTGGTATGACAAAGTTAATCGTGAGATCACTATTAAGACCCAGACCCTTAACACCGCTGATGAGGGTGCATGTTCTTATCCCTCTGAAAGTGGCTACGAAGGTTGGTAGTCAGAGCAACGGTATCTGCCGCGGAGACTTTTCTTGACCTCCAAGACGGGCTTATGAATATGGTCGGGAATCTCGTTCTTAAGTATGCAAATTCCATTCCTTTACTGCTTTATTGTGGTGGTATTGAATACAATTTATTTTAGTTAACTCTTGTCGACTCTTGTCCAAAGCACAAGAGCGTTATATTTGTCCGTGATCCGAGAAATAAAAACATAGCATAGACTAATGCTGTAAAGGACAGGCATCCACTTAGCATTAAGTTGTTGCTTCGGAGACGCAATGCCGAACTTAACAAGTATTTTAGCAGTTTTATTAAACTTAACGTTAGCATAGCGTTTACTATTTTGTTCTGCGCTGATCTTCTTAAATCAAATGAACTCTTCAACCCGCTTCAGTGCCTCGCCGTTTGCAATTCGGCTATAAACGCACATCCAATTCAACAAAAATCGGCCGCAAAAAAGCAAAACAAAAAAAAAAAAATGGCGCAGCCGAGAAAGAACACCTGATCATGACCCAAACCTTTGTTGGTCAGACATGAGATAAATTGCATTCAGTAGAGGTTGCATAGGCAGTGGAATCTTACGCAGTGCCTTAGCAACTGTGATAACCGTGATAAGCTCTTGCACAAACTGAAGTTGTTGGAGGCGACGCCAGAGTGCCAAATACTTTGAGATCGTCAAGCACAGTCCAAGCAGGAGACACACCGTCAGCACACGCAGCGACAATTCAGCAACTTACTGCTACAACGTCCACAGTTCAGCAGTTGACTATCGTCAGCCAGAATTAGCTGGCAGCCTTCAGGCTGCTCGTTCCAACTCAAAGCATCTTCCACGTCCCCGACTCTGGTGACGACTTTCGGACAGGAACAAGCTATTCCTCCACCAGGCAGATTATCTAGCGACGGCTACCGGAATTTTATTACACAGTGTGAGATTACTTTCGAACCTCAGCCAGGTCGATTTGGTGATGGTTCGTGTAAACTGGTTTACATGGTGAAACTCTTAGACAACCCCCACTCAGCCTGATCAACGCTCTACTGGTGCTAGGTTAAGCCGCAGCGCAATCCTTCCGAAATTTGTATTCCAGTTCAGGAAAGTATTCCTGTACAGTGTCAAAAGTCGACCTGCCAAATCCGTGACCTACGCCAAGACAACAGTGCAGCCTGGATGATGGTAAAAATCTTGCCAATCTAAAAGACAAACAGGAAATTGAGTGCACAGAGAGAAAGGGAAATGTCTCGAATATCTTTAGATTGCCGTCTGTCTTCATCCTTTCACTTTTCACCCAGTACAGAGTATGCAGAGGAGCCTATGCTGGTGGTATACATGCACGTATCACAGTAGGAACGAGATCGGCGCAGAACTGACCCGTGTCTCTAATGTGGCGAACCATGATCCTTCCTGTGTATCATGTATCAACCGCCCTGTAAAAAGTTATACTCCTCAGCAGGAACGGGGAATTTAACTTGTCTGTTTTCCATTGTAATCACATTCATTGAATGCGGAGTCTTAGAGCAATGCGCCTCAAGCTTTTGTTGACTCCAGGGCAGCCGGGAACCTTATTGATTCTCTCTGGTCCACAGCTGGAGTGTTGAGATTGAGAGATCCAGGGTGCATATCAATGAAAAGCTCTATATGTTCTGCTCCTGGGCACTGGTAAGTTCTTCCTTTCCTCTGAACCCCTCCAATTCGTGTTTGTATTTAGTCATTGGGAAAAACTCTCCTTCTATTTTGATGATTTGACTGAAGAACATTTGGAGACTGGTGTTCCCTGGCTATCGTGAGCCAACCTACGGATCGTTAAGTCTCTGAAGGCGCTGCAGACTGCACTCTGGAATGTCTGTCTACCTGTTTGGGTCCAGCCCAAGCCCCTGATAGCGTATCTCCTCCTGTGGGAACTGATGATGTTGAACTTTCTGAAGTCACGGCACCAGCAGATTGTCCAAATATGCATTTAAGCACAAATTAAATAAAGATATATAAAATAAGTATGAGATGCAGATTCCCTTCAAGTGAATCCGTATGTCTTGGGAACTCTTCAGTGATCGGCGAATTATGTTGAGAAACATTGTCTCCTCTGTTTCAATTCAGATGGTTGAGAGGTAATAACTGCTCTTGAACCTGATGGCATGGTTACTGACGGTCCTGTACCTTCTTCCGTATTGCAGTAGCTAGCAGACTTCATATTCTTGGTGGAGGGGGGAGATGTGGTTGTAGCGGGTTCATTGATAAAGGATGCTATTTTCCCTGCAACACTGCATCTTGTAGATATGACAAGAACATCACATTATCCGTGATAGACTGGGGCGTATCCACTAACGTTTGCTGGTTTTTGCCGTACAAACGCATTGGTGTTTTTTATACCAGGCATTTCACCCATGATGGAATAGCGCTGCAATGTCTGAAGGACGAATGGTCCAATTCTGTGACAATATGAATGGTATTATTGTCACTCTCTATATTCTTCAGCTATGTCCAGAACTCTTTGCGGCAGCACAGCTGCCAGACCAATCTATAAAGAATCTATATAGAATACGTTCTATCGTGCATTAATAAAATGGTGAGTATAAAAAGAGGTACACCAACTATCATTCTCCTCATGAAATAGATATGCTAGAGAGTTTTTTTTTCCAAATGTCGCATTTACCTGAAATGTCCAAAAGAGTCTTATGATCAGATAAATACAAGTTCTACGAACTCAGCAAACCATTTTACACGAGAAGTGGCAAATATGGACCAAACTGTAACGCCGGAGAGCTTGAATGCGAAATCAGCCAAGGAAAGAAACACCAAGCGGTATCCGAGACAACAACATTTTGCTCTCAGATCAGCTCAGTTCCACATTCTATGGTTCCTCAGCACTTCGAACATACAACATCAAACGCAAAACAATACAGCTCAAGAATAACAACTTTCAATCGAATAGGTTGGGCCGAATCAGTTATATTAGTAATCAAAGTGATGATTAAAATAATCACGTCCGCCTGCAGATTGCCGATGTACTTCCATTTTCCTCACATTCATACCGATCTACACTTTTGATAAAATCTAATGCTTTTGCCTTTCACACCACCTAGGCAGCGCATTCCAGGCGCCCACTACTCAGATGTCTCCTTTGAAATTCCCTTTTCTCACCTTAATTGCATACGCTCTGATATTAGACATTTCAAGGCTTCGATAAATATATATTGCCTGTCTACTCAATCTTTGCCTATCATAATTTAATCTTCAGATATAGCACATGTCCGCGAATGCAGGCAACATCGTGGCATTTCGCTTCTGCACCGTCTCCATGCCTCGACTTCCTTCCTGCAATGGCGGTCCCAAAACTGTATGCAATACCCCGAGATGTACTCTAAACAGAGCTACAACATAACATCCCGGCATTTGAATTCTATGCCTCGACTCAAAAGGACAAGCATGACATATATATTCTTAATATATATACACTGCACATTTAAATGTGCATATATATTCTTACATCTTTGGCATTCAAATCTGGCCACCCAGCCCTTTACCATAAAACCAGGTATGAAATGCGGAGGGCTACTTCAACATCAAAGAGACAATTTCGAAATAGTTTGGAGGCGACATTGGATGCACAAAAACTCTGGCAATGTTTGCCAGACATTACCTACTACAAAGCGAAACACAATAGAATGATGAGCAGCGTTGCTTCACTACCAGATAAGCTCAGCTCCTTCTATGCCCGCTTTGAAAAGGATAATAACTACAGGTGTGTAGATCCCTGCTGCAGCTGATGACCTTGCGATCTCTGTCTCAGAGGCCGTTGGTAGGCTGTCTTTAAATAGAGTGAACCCTCGGAAAGAGGAAAGTATCGATGGAGTTCTTGGTTAGGCTATGAAAACTTGTGCAACCAACCAATAGGAGTATTCAAAGAGATGTTCCACCTCTCACTGCTACGCGCAGAGGTTTCCACTTGCTTAAAAAAGGCAGTAATTATATCAGTGTCTAAGAAGAATAATGTGAATCGCCTTAATGTCTATGGCCCGGTATTACACACAACAAGAATGTTGCAATGATTTGAGAGGTTTGTCATGACTAGACTGAAATCCTGCCTCTGCGGGGATATGGTCTAATTGCAGTTTGCCTAATGCCAAAATAGGTGAACAGCAGATGCAATCACAGTGGCTGTTTATACAGCTTTAAACCACGTTAACAGCACAACATCTATGTCAGATTGGTGTTCATCGACTATTGCTCAGCATTTAATACAATCATTCCCACAATTCTGATTGAGAAGTTACAGAACCTGAACCTCCTACTGTACCTCCCTCTGCAATTGAATCCACGTCTTCCTAACCAGAAGACGACAATCTATGCAGACTGATGATAACATCCCCTCCTTGTTGACGGTTAACACTGGTACACTTCAGCGGTGTGTGCTTACCTCACATTTTTACTTTCTATTTGCCCATGACTGTGTAGCTAGGGATAGGACAAATACTATCTATAAATATGCTGAAGATATAACCGTTGTCGGTAGAACCTCAGATGGTGAAGAGAGGGCGTGCAAGAGCGAGCTATGCCAGCTAGTGCAGTGGTGTCGCAGCAACAACCTGGAATTCAACGACAGGAAGATGAAAGAGTTGATCGTGGACTTCCGGAAGGGTAAGTCGAAGGAACGAATATCAATCCTCATGCAAAGGTCAGAAGTGGACAAAATGAGCAGTTTCGAGCTCCTGGTTGTCAAGATCTCTGGGATCTAATGTGGGCCTAATATATCAGATATAAAGCAGACAAGACAGATGGGGGGAGGAGTGGTGGGGAGCAGGTTGGGGGTGCTGCTACTGCACAGAACCGAAAGATACTACAAATGGTTGTAAATTTAGATGGCACCATCTTGGATACTAGCCTAAAAGTATCCAGGACATTTTCAAGGAGCGGAGTCTGGGAAAGGCAGTGTCTATTTTTAAGTACCTCCAATACACAATACACCCCTTTCTCACTGTTACTATCAGATAGCAGTTGCCTAACAGTACCTCCTACCCGATGTTTCTTTATTATATATATATATATATATATATAGTATTGCATTGAACTGCTTCTGATAATTTAACAAATTCACGACCCATGTAATGATAATAAAACTGATGCTGAAATTTTCCAGAATGATTACGGGAAGGAAGGGGTAAACATATAAAGAGCATTTGCCAGCTTTGCTCCCGTACTCGCTAGAATTTACAAAAGTACCGAGAGATTTCATTGAATCCTACTGAATGCTGAAGATCTAGTAAGGTGGTTGTGGAAAGGATGTTTCCTCTAGTGGGTCATCGAAAACGAGAGGTCACAAAACAAGATGGGGGGGGGGCGAACTTTTAAAATACAAGTAAGGAGCAATATTTTGAACCGTAGAGTGGTGAATCTATGGAATGTTTTTTCACACTTTATGGTTGAGGCTATATCCTTGGGTATATTAAAAGTTGAAGTTGATAGATTCCTAATTGGTCGGGGCATCAATGGAAATGGCAAGAGAGCAGGAGCATCGGGTTGAGTAGACTGTGCGATCAGTAATGATGAATTGGTGGAGGGGAACTGCTGGGCTATATGACCTAATTCTGCTGCTATGCATAAATTGCTCCGAAACATAAACTGGGAATAGATGATCTTAGAGATGTGTAGAACAGAAATGTGACAAATATTCAGGGGATATTTGCGTGGTGTAATGCTTGGTTACATTGCTTGGAAACGAATGGGAGGGACAGGAAGCATCGTGTACAAGGCTTTTGAACATCTAGTCCAGAAGAAAGGAAAAGCTTAGAAAAGATTTAAAAAAAAACTAGGTCATGATAGAGATCCAGAAAAATTATAAGGCTAGCAGATAGGAGCATAATAATGGAATAGGGAGAGCCAGAGGGGGTAATGAGAAGACCTTGGCCATCACAATTGAGGAAAATCTGAAAACATTCCACAAGTATGTGAAGAACAAGAGGATAAGACGTGAGATAATAGAACCAATCATGTGTGACAGCGGAAAAGTGTGTCTGGAACAGTAGGTGGTAGCGGGGGTGCATAATGTATATTTTGCTTCAGTGTTTACTATGGAAAAGGACCTTGACGATTCTCGGGATGACTTACAGCGGACTGAAAAATTGAGCATGTACACATTAAGAAATACGATGTGCTGGAACTTTTAGATAGCATCAAGTTCGAGATGTCATTGGGACCAGAAGAGATATACCCCAGGCTACTGTGTGAGGCGAGGGCTGAGCCTCTGGTAATGATCTTTGCATCATCAATGACGTCAGGAGAAGTTCCGGATGATTGGAGGTTTGCAGATATTGTTACCTTATTCAAGAAAGGGATTCGAGGTAGCCCAATATATTATGGAGCAGCGAGTCTTACTTCAGTGGTTGGTAAGTTGATAGAGAAGATCATGAGAGGCATAGTTTGTGAACATTTGGAGAGACACAATATGGTTAGGATTTGTCAGTATGGCTTTGTCAAAGGCACGCCGTACCTTACGATTCTAAATGAATTTTATTGAGGATGTGAATAAACAACTTGATCAAATTTAGCGGTAGATATATTGTGTATGGATTTCAGCAAAGCGTTCGATAAGGTAACTTATGCAAGGCTTATTAAACAAGCAAGGAGACATAGAATCCAAAAGGACCTTGCTTTCTGGATCCGGAATTGGCTTGCCAAAAGAAGGCAAAGCGTCGGTGTAAACGGGTCATATTCTGCATGGAGTTCGTAGACCAGGGGTGTGCCTCAGTGACCTGATTTGGGACCACTACTCATCGTGACTTTTGGAAATGACATGGATGATGAAATGGAGGGATCAGTTAGTAAATTATCTTATGATCCAAAGCTGGAAGGGGTTGTGTCTAGTGTAGAGGGTTGTCAGTGGTTAAGCAGAACATCGATACGATGCTAAACTGACCGGAGAAGTGGCAGATGGAGTCAACCCAGATAAGTGTGAGGCTATTTGTAGGTCAAATATGAGTGGAGAGTATAGCATTAATTGTAAGACTCTTGACAGTGTGTATGATCCGAGGGATTTGGGGGTCCGAGCGCAAAGGACACTCAAAGCTGCAGAGCAGGTTGGCTGTGAGGTTAAAAACGGTGCAATGACATTCTCAACCGAGGGGTTAGTTCATGCGCCGAGAAGTAATGTTACATTTGTGTAGGACCCTGCTCAGACTCCACTTGGAGTACTGTGCTCATTTCTGGTCTCCTCACCAGAAGAAAGGTGTGGAAACTTTAAAAAAGGGTGCTGAGGACATAAACATGGATGTTGCCTGGATTGGGGAGCATGTCTTATGAGAATAGTTTGTAGGAGTTGGCCTTTTCTCATTGGAGCGACGGACGATGAGCAATGACCTGATAAAGTTGTATAAGTGGATGGGAATTATTGACCGTGTAGATAGTCAGAGGCTTCTTCCCAGAGCTGAAATAACTGCAATGAGAGTGTACAGTTTTAACGTGCTTAAAACCAGGTACAGAGGGGATGATTTTTACACAGAGTGTCATGAGTGCGTTGAATGGGCTTACGGTTATTGTGGTGGAGGTGGGTCTTTGAAAAGGCTCTTGGATAGGTACATGGAGCTTAGAAAAAATAGAGGACTATGCATAAGCCTAGGTAATTTCTGATGTAAGTACATGTTTGGCACAACATTCTGGGCTGAAGGACGTATATTTAGCTGTAGTGTTTCTATGTTTCCTTGTTTCTAAGACTGGAAAATTGTAAAAGTCATTCCACTCTTCAAGAGGGGACAGAAGGAGAAGATATGAATCTATACGCCAGTTACTCAGTAACCGTGGAGAGAAGTTACCGGATGATGTTGGAATTGATTTGTAGGTATGAATTCGCAGGGTACATGGGGGTACATAATAGCATACGCTTTAGAAAGAATGGCTTCCTCAAAGGAAAATCTCCCTGACAAATCCAGTTCCTTGAAGAAATTACATGCAGAATTGACAATGTTATACTGGTTGATTATGTGTGCATAGACTTTCTGGAGCCCTTTGATAAGGTGCAACAAATTAGCCTGGTTAACAGGCTACCCGACCATGATATTACAAGATGCATTGCAGCGTAGATAAAATGAGTAGTGGTTTGTCAGGATGCAAAGAGTGAGGATAAAGGGAGCCTTTTCTGACTGGATGCTGGTGCCTCGTGGTATTCCACAGGAGCCTGTGTCGAGACCGATTCCTTTTATGTTATAAGCCAATGATTTTGGTGATATAATTAAAGGCTCTGATCTACAGTTTACAGACGGTATGAAGATAAGAGGAAGGGCAGGTAGTTTTGAGGACACACAGAGGCAATGGAATAATTAGACAGGTTAGCAAATTTGTCAAAGAAATGGAAGATGTAATACAGTGTCCGGAGGTTTATCGTCCATCAAGTCGGTAGAGGAAATGAAAGGGTTGACTATTTTCTACATGGAGAGAAAATACATAAAACTGAGCTGCATAGAAACTTGTGAGCCCTTGTGCAGGATTCCTTAAAGGTTCATTTGTAGTTTGAGTCTGTGTGAGGAAGGCAAATGCAATGTTAGCTTTCATTTCAAGAGAACAGTAATATTAAGCAAAAACGTAATGTTGAAAATATACAAACCAGTGCTCAGGCCTCTCTTGTAGTATTGCGAGCAGATTAGGGCCACCTGTCTGAGAACGGAGGTGCTGACATCTTAGAGATGATTCTACGAATGTTCCGAGAAGTATTCTAGGATTGAAAGACCTCTTCTATTAAGAGCGTTTGATGGCAATGGGTCCGTGTACGCTAAAATTCACAGGAGTGAATGGTGACCTCATTGAAATCTATCGAATGATGAAATACTTTAATTAAATTGATGTCGAAAGGATAATTCCTCTTGTGTGAAAGTCTAAAGCCTTAGGACACAACCTCAGAATAATGGCGCGTCCTTTGAGAACGGAGCTGAAGAAGAATTTCTTTTGAAATTCTTTGAGACAGGGAGCTGTGGAGACAGTTTGCATATATGCTTTCCCTCATGCATCAACTGAAAAAAAATACGGTCGGGATCAATGGTGTATGGCAAATTTATTTAGCTTACTGTGGAGGTAATTGTTTGATGAACTACATGCCTGAGACAGGCCTGGCCATTGGTGCTCTTTACCCTAACTTGAAGCTGTTACTCCTTTCAGCATCAGGAACGTTGATGTAACCAGCAGCATGTGAATTATCCCCTTTCCAAAATTCATCTGACAGCTGCTTCCTATTGTTGAAATTGAAGGAAAGGACACCATATCGCTCTGCTCTCTATCTCCTTTACTTTCTGCGACTCATTGCCATTCGAAGTGCATCTCGCAACATTTGTACCAGCTGCATATGTGCAACTGCAGTTAATGCAGAATCTGCCCATGTAGTGTATATATAGTAGAGTTCCAGTGCACAGGCTTGTGGAGTATCTGTGTTGAGAATAACCGCGGCGTACGTGTTCCTACAAATCCTGCCTATCAGTTTTCATTCATGCTCTGTATCAGACTCCCGCACTAGGTCTTCAGCAGGTCATTAGTGCCTGATATATTTATATCTTCCCAACAGCTTGTCTTGTGTGACTTCACCTGGATGCCTGGATACTGTTCGTGAGGCACAAGTCTGCAAATACTGTAATCTGGATCATTGACTTCTATTGCATTTTTGGAGAAGGTGTTTGCAACAATCAGCGTTTATAAATTCAATCTCAATGTAAAAATTTATCAAAGCAGGTATACCTTATTATGCACTATTTTAGAATTCATTTTTGCAGTATATAGTGGAAAAAGGGAAATACACCCGAATTTATGAAAACTATCCATATACAAAGAAACAAAACAACCACTTGATATAAAAACGAAGGTAAACTGCAAATTAAAATAATATTGAGGAGCCTGATGCGAGTAGGTGAACAACTGCTTCTGAACCTGCTGGTGTGTGACCTAAGTTTTCTGTACTTCAGGGATTTCCAAACCTTCTTATGCTATGCTCTCATACCATTAAGCAAGTGTTTCAGCACTTGTTACTTCATTAAGATTTGATTTCAATTAGTGATATTGAGTCCAGCTGAGTAATGACTAACTAACTTACCAGGTGTCAATGATTAGCGGCGTGACACTTTCGAAATCTCTGGAGTTCACTTCAATTTAATTCTAAACGCTTACAACCTGGCTGGGAGTGCAGGTTTACTTACTATTATTTCATGTAATTTTCATTCTCTGTAAAATTCCCCAGCTGTTATCCACATGTACCAACATCAATGCATGTGCCCCTCGTGTACGATGTCATCATCGCGGACAATAAAATAACACAGAGGTTGCAATTATAAATCGTCTTCGGATCTTTATAGAGACAATATAAATCCGCATTCTTCCCTCCAATCACGGAAGATCGCTACAGCAAGGCAATGACTCATCACTTGCTTTTCCTGTTTCTCATAGCTGCACCAAAAATGTACGGAATGACCTGTAATCGTCGCACAGAAGTTATTTTACCCGTTTTGTCAAGAAATGGAGATATCATCCTTGGCGGAATATTCAATATACATATGGAAACGATTGACGATTCGCAGACATTTACCTTTACCCCGCAACGCTCTGGGTGCAAAAGGTGAGTTTGCCTCTTGCAGATGGTCAATTCAACACATCACCATGAAATTACGACAGCTAAATGTCATCTGATATTGTTTCATATCTGTATTCATGCCCTTGACAGTGAAACTGATAGTAGAAGAGTAATTTCAAAATTATAATGTATCGACCAGGTTAGCACAGGGAAAAACTATTGCACAATGCTAATAACGTGAAATGTTAATGCTAATAAAATACAACTGCGGAGAAACTGCATTGAAGGCAGAGTGTAGGATATAAAGCCATGATCAAGTAGGGCTTGAGGTCAACAGTTAATCTGATGAGTAAAAAGTGCATTAATAGTCATAACAGCTGGATAGAAGCTCCTTGTAGCTTCAACGTTTAGATTTGCTTGTACCAAAGTAAGTGGGAATGCTGGCTGCTTTGCAGAGGCTGCACAAGGGTCGAGAGAGCATGAAGTGGAGGGCACGTTTCAGTGATCTGCTGAGATGTGCCTACAACTCTCTGCACTTTCTTCCAGTCACATGCAGTGCAGGTGCCGCGACAAACTGTAATTCAGCGGTAAGAAGACTTTCAATTGCGCATATTAAAAATTGATGAATATCGTAGCGATGGGCCGGATTATATCATATTGCTGATATAACGTATTTAAGGCTTAACTTTCCTCGTAAATTGGCAACTTGTTGAAACGTTGTCAGAAGTCATAAGTACGTAGCTTATGGACTTTCACTGCAGAGAGAAGTGTCATTATAGCCCATATTGTTCATGCTATCCGTTAGCTGAATTAGTTCGGTGCTCACGATGCAAGAATCTGTTCAAATTACGTACGACCCGAATAACTGCATCTGTGAAATGCATTTCTGTTTATGAAATGCAATTTCAGCTACGCGGACGATGAACTGCGTGGTCCTTCCATATGCTTTCATTTTAAGGTTATGCATTATTACTATAGTGAAAAATAGTAATACACTTTCTGAAGGTTCTGAAATCTTTGAAAATTACATATGCTCTTTTCTAAATGTTTTTTTTTACTTTGACTAAAACTAAACTATAGTTAGCCTGCATCTCGAGCAGTGCATTCTGTTCATTTGAAGCAATATAGGAAGGATATGAAAAAAGCTGGCGAGGATGCAGGAAAATGCTAACGCGATTGCATTACGTGTGCCACAGGATAGGATGGACAAACTGGGATTGTTTGCCTAGAGACGGCAAGTCGGCGTGGAAACCTGATAGAGGCTTATATAAGATGATCAGGAGGATAGATAGGATTGAAAGCCGGTAGCTATATACCAGACATATAACGTATAATATTGAAAGGCA
Source organism: Hypanus sabinus (assembly GCF_030144855.1). Taxonomy (NCBI): domain Eukaryota; kingdom Metazoa; phylum Chordata; class Chondrichthyes; order Myliobatiformes; family Dasyatidae; genus Hypanus; species Hypanus sabinus. The sequence goes on along the minus strand of NC_082707.1, from coordinate 12,920,513 downwards.
TGTTTTAAAAATGAGAATAGCAAGTCAGAAGAAGAAGTCTGAAACAAGCTTAGAATGCACTGACAGGGGTGAACGTGGAGAAAAACACGATAGAGGCATTTTGGGGTGCTCTCAAGAGGTGCATGATTGTGCAATATGATCATTATGTATATTATAAAGGTAGAAGGAATAAGTTTAATTAGGCATATATTTATTCGTTTAATTCACCTGTCAGAATATTCCGTGTTGTAGTGCAATTCATGAACATAACTGTTCATAATCGTTCTGTATCATATATGTATTACCATTGGAAAAAAACATGGAAATCTAATGCATTTCAGAAATGCTATTGGGGATTACTATTAAATGGACTAGTATTTTTCTACTAAGATTTACTGCGAGACCAGCATCAACATTTTAACCGACCATCTTTCGATCCATCTGATTGCCAGTCAAAGGCATTATGATATATCACATCTGAAGTTTTTTTTCAGATCATTTATGAGTCAATAATCTGATGTCCATTACTACTGAGCGACTACAGAGTAACATAATACCTGAACCCACTCTGTCATCGTTATCTGAGAATTTACGAAATTCAAAGTTCAAAAGTTGAAGGTGCATTTAATTATCAAAGTATGTATAATTTCTTTACGTAGACAACCATAAGATTGGTCTCCTTTTATTCATCCATAAACCAAAAACTTTAATATACATTAACAAAGACTAAAAACACTCAATGTGCAGAGCAAAAATTAAAAAAAACAAACAAAAACATCCCATGCCAAACAATAAAAACAAAATAAATTAGAAATAAATTGATTCTGTCGACACGAAGTGCAGGGCCTCGGCGTCAGTTCATCACAGAGCAGAGCAAAGCGGAGCTCGCAGACACGGGCCAGGGAGTACCCAGAGCAGGTCACTGCCCCACACTCTGTGCCGTGGAGAGTGGACTATAAGTCGCAGGGCAGCGAGCAGATCCTGAAACTCGGCTTTTTCTGTCTATCTAGCCTGGAATTTAAGTTACCCAAGCATCAGGTCATCCTTCGCGTTTCCAGCCGGGTCCAGTCGCTGCGAAATGCTCTAGTCTTGCACCCCGCCGCCACCTACAAGCCCACAGCGCACATTTCATCTGACTTCTCTCCGCTGCGTACGCCGATTCAGTCTTGTCCACGTCTCGAAGTCGCTCTGACCACTTCTTTTCGAAAGAGCCTCAACTTTGCTCCGACTTTGCATCGCACCCACACCCTTCGACCCTCGAGACTTCCCTGCTTTCCCCCGCCTCTTCGTTTTATTTTGCTTTGATCTTTTATCAGAGCTTTCCACAGAAAAAGTTTTAGTTAAAAATGTAGTATTTTACTTTCTGAAACGCCAGTAAGCTATTGCCCATTTTCAGTAGCGTATCTGATTCTGAAAATCCTCATACTTACGAATTCGGCCGTTCATGATTAGGGATCAGAATAATATGGATAGAAACGGGGTATTCCTTTCATCCCCTCTACTGTGGAGTCCGTTGATTTTTTTTTTACTTTGAGTGCGGTTGATATCTTGAGCTAATAGGGGGTAAAACATTTCAAACATCAGTATGTGTCCGGAAGTGAGATGTGCGCTGGGAACACCAGAGGGCAAGATTGTAGCCAGATGTGTCGCCGGAACTGTAACAGGCAAACTGAAACCAACATAGCAGCTGTTACGCATCGATACTCACTGTGATGTGCGATTTACTATGTCATTACCTATGCAATATTCTATAAGAATAATGAAGAATTTGAATGTTAATTTGTTACACTTTATCAGTAAGTAGACAACAGTTGATTTTAAATCTTTGACGTGACATCTGATAGACTTCAGAAGATGAGGAGTTTTATCACTGCTTCTCTATTGTGAAGTTTTAGACATCATATTAAAAGATGATATACTTGTAATAGAGAGTGTCCAATGGAGGTTCACGTGCAATTTCCCAAGAATGTATTCATCAATCATGAGATTGCGGTCAAGAACTGGTATTGAGTGAGCTGGTGTTGGGAAGTGAACCTGCTGACATGGTATTGGGAAATGAACCAGGTTGATCTGCTATTGGGAAATTAACCTGGTCGAACTGGTACTGTGAAACGAAACTCGTGATCTGGAATTGGGAAATGAACCTGGTCGGGTGTCAGGTCTAACAGTGGGAGAGCATTTTGGAGATAGTGATTACATGTCTATCTCCTATACATAGATTTGGAGAGGGATTAGAACGTACAATTTAGGGAAACGTATAATTAGATTAAGGGGAAATATTAGGCTATCAAACAAGAACTTGGAAGCACAAATTGGAAACAGATGTTCGCAGGGAAAACGTACGGCAGAAATGTGACAAGCGTTCAGGGGTAATTGAGTGGGGTACTGCGTTGAAACGTTCCAAAGAGACAAGGAAATGATTGCAGGGTACAGAAACCGTGATGTACAAAGGCTGCTCGACATCCCGTAAAGATGAAAACAAGAGCTTACCAAAAGTTCAAACACTAAGTAATGATAGAGATCTAGAAGATAATAAGGCTAGCAGGAAGGTGCATAAGAATGAAATTAGAAGAGCGATATGGGGCCAGAACAAGGCCTTGGCGGATAAGATTAAGAAAATCGCCAAGGCATTCTACAAGTATGTGAAGAGCAAGAGCATAAGACATGAGAGAATAGGACCAATTAAGTGTCCTATGACGTGTGCATGGAACTGGAGGCGAGGGCAGAGGAACTTTGCCTTAGAAAATACCATGGAATAGGAACTTGGCGATTGTAGGGTTGACTTGCAGCAGACTGAAAAGCTTCAGCATGTAGATATTGAGGAAGAAGATGTGCTTGAGCTTTTAGAAAGCAACAAGTTAGATAAGTCACCGGGACCGGACGGGATGTACCGCAAACTACTGTGCAAAGCGAGGGAGGAGATTCCTGAGCCTCCGGCAATGAGCTGTGTGTCTTCAATGAGGGCGGTAGAGATTCAGGAGGATGGCAGGTTTAGGAATGTTGTTTCCTTATTTAGGAAAGCGAGTCGAGAGAGCCTAAGAAATTATAGACAAGTGCGTCTTGCTACAGTCGGTGGTAAGTTGATGGTGAAGATCCTGAGAGGCAGGATTTATGAACATGTGGTGAGGCATAATATGATTAGGAATGCATACCATGTTCTGTGACCGCTACTGTTTGTAATTTTACTGAAGAAATATGATGAGGAAGTAGAGGGATGGGTTAGTCAATTTGCTGGGCTGAGAAGTGGCAGATGGTGCTCAAACCAGATAAATGTGAGGTGGTTCGTTTTGGTAGCTCAAATTTGTTGTCAGAATGTAGCATTACTGTTAAAGCTCTTGACAGTGTGGAGAATCAGAGGGATCGTGGAGTTCGAGACCATAGGAAACTCAAAGCTGCTAATCGTATTGTGTCTGTGATAAAAAAAAACATACGGTGTATTGGCCTTCGTAAACAATGCCACTGATTTTTAGAGCCCAGAGGTAATGTTGCAGCTATGTAGGACACTGGTCAGACCCCATTTGGAGTACTATGCTCAATTACGACCGCCTCTGTACAGGAAGGACGGAGATTGGGGAGCATGCCTTATGAGAATAGATTAAATGAACTCGGCCTTATCTCCTTGGAGCATCGGAATATGATATGTGACCTGACAGAGGTGTACCAGATAATGAAAAGCATTGATCATGTGTGTAGTCAGAGTTTTATTTTAGCAGGACTGAAATGGCTATCATGAGAAGACATAGTTTTAAGATGCTAGGAAGTAGGTGCAGAGGAGATGTCAGGTGTAAGATTTTTGTTCCCCTGGGTGAGTGCGTAGAATGGGCAGCCGGCGTCGATGGTGGAGGCAAAGACAATAGGATGTTTTAAGAGACTCCAGGATAGGTACATTGAGCTTCCAAAAATAGAGGGATTAGCGCTAGCGAAATTTTTAACAATTTCTAGAACGGTCTACATGGTGGGTATTACATTGTAGGCCGAAGGCCCAGTAATGTGCTGTAGATTTCTATGTTCTATGAGGAACATTTCATAAATATGTCCTGACTAAAATTTAGAAGAATAAGGGGATCGCATTGAAACAAACCGAGCAATGAAAAACCTCGATAGGGTGGATGTGCAGACGATGGTTCCAGTAGTGCCAGGAAAACAGCAGAGTCTCAGAAAATAGGACATCTCTTTACAGCAAGGTTGAGGAGAAATTTATTCAGCCATAGGATGGATGGTGAATCTGCCGAACCTGGAGCTCCAGACGGCTATTGAGGCCAATCTATAGGGTATATTTAAAGCAAATACTAATAGATCCTTGCTTAATTGGATAATGTACAGGTTACGGGAAGAAGACAGGATACTGGGTTTGAGAGAGTAAATAATTCAGCGCATCGAATGTCCAAAGAGAGTTGAAAGGCCGATCGGCGGAATTCTGCTCCAGTACTATATGGTCTAATGATCTCTTTCATCCCACAGTTTTGAAGTTGTGAATTTCCGACTGGCGCAAACAATGGTTTTTGCCATTGAAGAAATAAACCAGAATGAGGATCTTCTCCCCGGAATTACACTCGGATATCAGATCCACGACGACTGCTCGTCTTCCGCGATCGCCTCGAAGGCAGCGCTCGCTTTGATTAACGGAGATGAAAAATCGGTTGAATACCCTCAATGTCCAGGTTCCTCCAAAGTTCCTGCCATTGTTGGCTGTGCTATGTCCACAAATTCCATTGCAACTGCAAGAACAATAGGATCCTTTGGGATTCCGCTGGTAAAGTGTCAAATACATCACTGCATTTTTACTCTAGTGACACCATCACCTTATTAGCAGGGGCATATGAATCGCGACACGATTCTCATGTCGGGACTGAAATAGAGAGTGTCATACTTTTAGCTGATGGTTCGCACTTATTTTAGATATTGTGTTTTTTTATTTTAAATAGTAGAATTCCACTATTTGGTTCTGATTCACCAGTCACAAAAGTAAACATTAAAAAAAAACAGCCTTTGTTAAGTTTCGTTGCATAGATCACAGAAACCAGAGAATAGGACAGCACAACCCAAGATGTTGTGACAGACTAATTGAATCTATTAACGAAATGCTTGACTATACTCATTCATTTTTTGTCGCAATATTGTGTCTCTGCCTTCTGTATATTCGTCTGCCTAAGTAAGAAACTTTTAAGCTCCTACATAGTATTTGCTTCCATCTCAACACCCAATAGCGCATTCCAGGCATCCTCCGTAGTCTGCATATAAAAGAAAAACGTCCCGAATACCTAATTTAGAAGTACTTCCTCCTCACCTTAAATACATGACCTCAATCATTGGACATGGGAGGAAAGATGTCGTTTATCTACTCGAGTTTGTACCGTATAGTAAAACAATGCACGTTTGTACAAATTTCCGCATAGTCTATCCACTTTAATTCAAGAAGAATTCTGGTAGAACGCTTAGCTAACCTCCCCAAAGTGTTTCCTATAAAGAAGCCAACAAAATTTGAAGCAATACACTGAAAGCGGATAACTATCCTTTTATTAAAAGAGAAATAACTAAGTACTTTAACCAGCAATCTAAATTATGCCAGAATTCCGGTTACTGATGGCTTGTGCAGTATGTTGTATATTCTTCAGGAGGCAATTTCAGTATTATGGGTATGTCAAAATGAAACGATTCACTGATGGTGCATTTGTCACTTACAATCACAAAGCAGGACACATGAATTCATCTGTTCATTCCTTCTCTGCAGGTCAGTTACTACTCAACTTGCTTCTGTCTAAGCGATAAGAGAGAATACCCCACGTTTGTTAGAACTATACCCAGCGACCAGTACCTGTCCAAAATTCTCGCTGAACTGGTGAGAACTTTTGGCTGGACTTGGATTGGAACTATTAGAACTAATGACGATTATGGTAATTTCGGAATGCAGGGATTTATGGAACATATCGGAGAATTCGGGGTGTGTATTGCCTACTCTGAGTCATTCTACAGAACCGATCCGCCAGAGAAAATCAGACGAATTGTCCAGATGATTAAATATGCATCCACGAAAGTGGTGGTGGCCATTGCTCATATTGGTGATATGCGAATTTTATTGAATGAAATTTGGCGTCAGAATGTAACCGGTATACAGTGGATTGGAAGTGAGGGTTGGGTAACAAAAAATCTTCTCCCACCTAAGGAAAGAGCACTTTATCTCACCGGGACAATCGGACTGGTCTCTCCCCGGATAGAGATAGCTGGTCTCAGAGATTATCTTCAGACAATCCAACCTTCTAACTTTCCTGGCAATATTTTGGTGATGGAATTTTGGGAAACATTATTCGCCTGCTCTCTTGCAGCAGACAACCTGACAACCTTGGCGAATTCCGCAGGTCAAGTTCGTCAATGCACAGGGAACGAGCAAATGGATGATATAGAATCTAACTATATTCCGGCGATAATGGATGGAAACTCGTTTCACGTTTACACAGCCGTCTACTCTATCGCTCACGCACTCCACGATCTGCTAAGCTGCGAAGAAGGGAATGGGCCTTTTTTGAATAACACATGTGCCCAAATTTCAAACCTTAAGCCGTGGCAGGTAAGAATGTATTTAATCTGCAACAGAAAGCACCTGATTGACAAAGAGGCAGATGTAGTTGCAGTTGAAACTTATCTTCTTAAGATTTCATATGCGAGAATTCAACCACTGGCCACCATTTTAGCAACCATTTCCATTTGCCGATTCTGACGATTTATTCTTGGAAAAGGGATTCAGTACATCACAGAGCAGGTCGTTCGATCTACGAGGTCGTGCTTGCCTGAGAACTCATCAAATATTTATTTATTTTATTTAGAGATACAGTGTGAAATAGGCCGTTCAGCGGCTTTTCGATTCACGCAACAGCTTTCACACCCGCAAAACCCGATTAACGCTAACCGAAACACGCGATAAATTTACAATGATTAAATAAACTATCTTATACACATTTGGATTATTGGAAGAAACCGGATGCCCGTAGAAAGAACAGGCATTCCACGGGGTGGACTGCACAGCAACTGAACTGCAATAGCTGGTACGCCCCGAGCAGTAATGGGGTCAATTTCATTCTGACACTCCTCTTACGTTAGCACTCCACTTTTCTTTTATCCATCTGACTCTATACGTGTCTTTAAAACGTTTATACGGTGTGTTCCTCCAACGCCACATCCAGCTGCGAGGTCTTCGCATCTACAACTGTTTGCAAAGACAATAAAACTACCTTTGACATCCAATCTATACTTTCATTCTGTCGCCTTAAGTTTGTGTCCTATTGCATCTGCTATTTCTACTCTGCGAAAGCATATTTTGCTTCTCCGCTACATCTGTGCCTCTTGTCCTTTTATACATCCCTTTTATCCTCCCTCGCTGCAACGAGAAACGTTCTACCTGACTAAATCAATTCTCATGGGACATCGCCACATTTTTCCAGGCAACTCCCCAGGATTCTGAGGCTATGTCCCCTACTCTAGACTCACAGCTTTCCTGCCTCTATCCTATCTATCACTTTAATGTTTTCTTACCTTTCTATCAGATCTCTGCTCATCGCCCATTCTTCTAAATCCAGCGAGTACAGTGACAGACGACGGAATCTGCCCTCATAATCTGACTCCCTCATCCCTGGAATCATCTTGGTGACCCTCATCTGCACCGCCTCCAAAGCCAGCATATCCTGACTCACGTAAGACCAGAACTCCACGCATACGCTGTACAGTTGCAGCATTATCTCTCTGCTCTTAAATTCAATCCCTCTAGCAAAGAGAACACATATTCCATTTGCCTTCTTAATTGCCTCCTGAACCTGCAAACAAAGTTTTTCACTCAATTCAGTATAATTAACAAACTTAGATAAACTACACTCGATCATCTCTTCCAAGTTGTTCAAGTATATCGTGAACAGTTGCAGGCCCAGGACCGACCCCTGCAGCACACCGCTCATCATTGATTGTGAAATTGTCACCCATGGCTCCCAAATTTCTACCCAGTCCTCTATACATGTATAAATATCACTCCCAACTCTCTACATTCTTATCTAATGCAAACTAATTTTACATGGCACATTAAACGCCGTAACGCCGTTTATAAATCCAAGTAAATAATGACAATTTCTTTTCCTCTACCTACTGGGTTCATTCTATCCTCAAAGAACTCCAGTAAGTTAATCAAACAAGACCTGCCTTTGCGGATTCCAGGTTACGTCTGTCTAATGGATCGATTTTTTTTCTAGATGCTTCTCGATTTCTTCTTTAATGATAATTTCAACCATTTCCGCAACGGCAGCTACATTAACTGGCCGATACTTCCCTGTTTTTTTTCCTTACATCCGTTTTTGAACAATAGCGTGACATTCGCCGTGTTCCAATCAGACGTGAGCTACCCAGAGTGCAGAGAATTTTGGTAAATTGTCATCGATGCCTCTACAATAACCCCTGCAAATTATTTCCGTACCCTGGAATGCCTTCCATCTGGACGAAAAAGACACATATATTCAGGCCCACAAGTTTTCTCAGTCCTACCTCTTCAGCAACATCTGTTGCATTGAGGTCCTCACCTTACATCGCATCTATAACATTTCTCTCTGGCATGTTAGATATCGCCTCCGTTGTGAATACGGGCAGAAAATAGTTTTTCAAAGCTCGAACATTTCTTCATTACCCTATATAATTCCTGCGCCCCCCCACCCCCCGTCGTCCTCCATGGGACCTACATTCACTTTCGCCATCATTTTCCGTTTTTTTGAAATTATATAAAAAATCTTCCAGCCATTCCTATTCCCGTTTTCTCCCCATACCCTTTGATGCCGCGGCTAATGATGAATCTATCTATCTCTGCTTTAAATGCGCCCAATGAATTGGCATACACAGACAATAAATTCCACAGATATAACACGCTCTGACGAAAGTAATTTCTCGGCATCGCTGATCAAAATAGATGTCCGTCAATATTGAAGTCGCGCTCTCTTGTCGGAGACTCCCTTGCCATGGGAAATAACTTTGTTCTATATAAGCTTCTTAGGGTTTTTAACATTGGGACTGTTTCCATGAGAATCCCCTCATTCTCCTGAACTGCAGGGAATATAGTCTAAGAGCTGCCAGTCGTTCCTCATGCAGTAAGCCTTTCATGCCTGGAATCACTCTCCTAAATCTTTTCTGAATCCTCTTCAATGTCTCCACACCTTCTGAACCCTTATTAAACTAAAGAGCTCAAACATGGTCGCAATAATCCGGGTGAGGTCTCACGAGTGCCTTATAGAGCCCCAACATCAAATCCCTATTCTTATATACTATACCTCTAGATATGATTGCAGTATTGCATTCTCCTTCTTCACCACCGACCCAACCTGGAGAGTTACCGTTAGGGTATCCGGCTCAAGGACTCCAAGGTCCCTTTGAATCTCTGGGTTTGAAATCTCGCCCCATTTAAATAATAATCTTCCTGCTTATTTCTTCAAAGAAAGTGCATGACCTTACACTTTTTAATATTGTATTTCATTTGACATCTCTTTGTCCATTCCCCTAAACTATTAAAGTCTCACTGCCGGCTCGCTGTTTCCTGTACACAACCCGCTCCTCCACCTATCGTTGCATCATCGGAAAATTTAGCCAGAAATCCATTAATCCCACAGTCGAAATATACCTCGGGAAAACCAGCGGTTACAACACCGACTCTTTTCGATCTACTCCGCTAACCGGCAACCAGACAGATTAGGATCGCTTTATTCCCACTCTCTGTTTTCTGCCAATCAGACAATGCTCCACCCATGCGCTTAACTTCTCTGTAATTCCATAGCTGCTATCTTGCTAAGCAGCCTAATGTATGACACTTTGACAAAGGCCTTCTGAAAGTCCACATACACCACAACCACTGCAGCTCCTTTGTCTATCCTGCTTGTACTTTCCTTAAGAAATTGCAGTAAGTTAGTCATAAAAACATGCAAATATGCTGGCCTTGTCCTATCTTGCCATGGGCTTCATGGTACTCCCATAGCAATCTATTCCAACACATGCTCAACCACTGATGTCAGGTTAACGGGACTATAGTTTCCTTACTGCTGCCTCCCAACCTTCTTAAACAGCGGAGCATCATTTGCAATTTCCCAGTCATCGGGTAAAATAACAGAGTCTGTGGATTCTTGAAAGATCATTGTTCATATCTCGGCAATCTCTACAGCTAGTTCCTTCAGAACCTGAGGCTGTCTTTAGTCAGGCCCGGAAGATTTATCGACCCTCAGACCATTAAGCTTCCTGAGCACCTTCTCTGTCGTAATTTTCACAGCACAAACTTCACTCTTGAATGTCCGTATCCAGCAGATGTTTTCCACTGTGCTGTATGATGCAGAATACACAATTCAGTTCCCCTGCCATCTCTGTATCTCTCATTGCAATGTCTCCACCGTCATTTTCTATTGGACCAATATCTATCATCCGCTAACTTTTAGCCTTTATAGACTTAATAAAAGCTTTTGGCATATTCTTTGATATTAGTATCCAGCTTCTTTTCATAACTCATTTTCTTTCCAACTGCCTTCTTAGTTTCCTTTCGCAAGTTTTTAAAAGCTTCCCAATCCTCTAACTTCCCGCTAGCTTGTGCTTCCTTTCAGGCCACCTCTTTTGGTTTTACTTTGGCTCTGACTTCAATTGTCAGCAACAGTAGTGTTATTCTTCTATTCGAAAATTTCTTCTTATTTGGACTTTATCTGTCTTGCGCTTCTTTCATTTTTCGCAGAAACTCCAGACATTGCTGCTCTGCTGTCTTTCCTCCTGGTATCCCTTTCCAGTCAAATTTGGCCGGTCCCTTCTTATTATTTTGAAATTTCCAATATTCCACTGAAATATCAACACATTGGATTTTATCATTTATTACACACAGTGCCACACTCCCCACTCTGCCTACTAACCTATCTGTCCTACACACCGTATATTATTCGAATATTTGTATATTCTTCGACGTTCGGCTCCGAATGGCAGCAACCCTGTAGCCAAGTTTCAGTGATGGCAACACCGTCATACTCAATTTCACCGTCAATTTCAATATCGTCCGTTTTCTTTCTTAAGCGTTAAGGACACTATTTAGATTAGATCACCTAAGTCCTAGGACATCAATCTCCTTCATTTGAATCCATTCCTTGTTTGTTCTAGCAGTGTGCTTTTAGATCTTTGTTCCGTTGAAAGACAAATTGTCTCCCTAATTAAGTTCTCTAGCAAATGCTGGCAGCATGTCATCCATTTATCTGTATCAGCAACATCGGTCTTCCCATCAATCCTGACCAGGATTCGCTGCTTCTGAGCAGCATCCCCATTGCATGATGTTACTTTTACCATACTGTACAGCAGACTCTGCGGTTCCTGACTGATGCGGAGCATCACATTTTTGCCGGAAGTACCGTTTCATGTTGAGGATCAAAATAAAGTTTTATTTTAGCCTTATCCGAATATTAGACATTCCTCCATATTGTATAGTATCTGGGGAGTGACGCTTTGCAATGTTCAGGAATATGTCTCCACCCTTTACACTAGAACACTAGAATACTAGAATGCTACAGCACAGTACAGGCCCTTCAGCCCTCGATGTTGTGCCGACTCATATACTCCTTTAAAAAGTACTAATCCCGCACGCCCCCGTAACCCTGTATTTTCCTTTCATCCATGTGCCTGTACAAGACGCCCTTAAATACCCCTAATGTTTTAGCTTCCATAACCATCCCTGGCAAGTTCTTCTAGGCACTCACAACGCTCTGTGTAAAAAGCTTAACCCTGATGTCTCCCCTAAACTTCCCCGCCTTAATGTTGTGCATATGGCCTCTGGTGTTTGCTATTCGTGCGCTGGGAAACAGGTACTGGCTATCCACCCTATCTATTCCTCTCATCAAGCTCTATCAAGTCCCCTCTCATCCTTCTACGCTCCACAGAGAAAAGTCCCAGCTCTGCTAACCTTGCCTCATAACACTTGTTTTCCAATCCAGGCAACATCTTGGTAAATCTTCACTGCAGCCAATCCATAGCATCCACATCCTTCCTAAAATGAGTTGACCAGAACTGAACACAATACTCTAAGTGTGGTCTCACCATAGATTTGCAGAATTGAAACATGACCTCTCTACTCTTCAACTCAATCCCTATTAATAAAGCCTAGCATCCGATAGGCCTTCTTAACTATCCCGTCAACCTATGCAGCGACCTTGAGAGATATCTCCGATACATTTTATTGTGTAAGGGAATTCAGATGGTGGAGACAGAAACCTCATATCTAGTAGCACCCATAACTTCTGCAGCTTATTCAGCGTGAGTGCTGGCGTCACGTTAACCTCTGGTACAGCTGTCGTGCTTCAGCAACGACTGTTTCGAGGGCCGGTCGGAACTAAGCAGGCGGATTTCCTTTGCTGTTTCAGATTTGCCTGCACTGAGTTCTGATGCGTGCTCACTGCTTTTCAGATAACCATGTACCCTTCTACAATTTTGTGCTTCTTTACTATTATTACCCTGAATTGCCTTGATGCTTGTTTTTTTCTCTATTACGAGTTGGTCTATCGAAAACTTTCATTAGTCTTAGACCTTACAGAGAAAAGGGAATCCATTCGGATATGTCCATACACGGCCTCCTCTACTGTCATGATGAGGCCAAACTCAAGCTGGAGGTGCAGCAGCTCATATACCGGCTGGGTAGTCTCCAGCCCCTTGGTATGAACATCAAATTCTCCAATTTCTGGTGATTCCCTCCCCTTCCCTTTCCCCATCCCACTTTAACTCTGCTTCCGCTTCCAGCTGCCTATCTACTCTCTCATGATTCTACCTTCTTCTACTACACATACTGCTTTCCCCTTACATTCCTTCCTCACCTTTCTTGCCTATCCCCTCCCAGCATCCCCTCCACACCCCTTGATCTTTCTTCTTATTGGTTTTTCACGTGGACCCTACCAGCCTTCCCTTTCCTACCCTCCTCCCACCTTCTTTATAGGGCTCCTGCCCCTACTTCAGACCTGACGATGGGTCTCGGCTCGAAACGTTGACTGCCCGTTTCCACGGATGTTGCCTGACCTGCTGAGTTCCTCCAGCGTGTTGTACGTGTTGATTTGATCGGAGCATAGGCAGTGTACATTTTGTTAAAAATGTTCCAAGTCTGGTTCCACCACAGTTTTGGTGAACTGTATCATTACCTCGCCGCTCTTGACTACTTACAACAACACACCATATATCTTGTTCATCACTCCATACTGGCCTATCGATTTGAAAGATCAATGGACGTCGACCCTAAATCCCTCTGGTCCGCCGCATTGGCAAGAATCTTGCGATTAAGCCAGTATTTTGCTTTCAAGTTCAGCCTTCCATCGTGTATATATTTACACTTTTCTGGACTGAAATCATTGCGCTTGCTCTCAGAAAAATACGGCACCTATCAATGTCCTAACCTTCGCGTCTACTGGGAAAGTACTCGGCCACTCTTCCACATACTCATAGAAGTCATTCATAAAATCAGATTGAGCAGGGATAATAGCACAGGTTCATTCAAAACACCTCCGATTACCAATCTCCTGTCCGAATTCGCTCTATCTTCTAACGCCTACTGCTCTCTTTTGGCCAACCAATTCCGATTCCAGAGTAGCACACACAGAATGCTGGAGCGTCAAGAGCAGATCAGACAGCATCCGGGCATACACACTTGTCTTTTCAGACCGAGAGTACACGAAGCCTAGTCCCTGCATTCTAACCTCGTGAGTTTATGATTGAGCCTACCATGGGGAAGATACCTTAATAAAATCCACTTCATTAACTTTATCTGCTTATCATATCACTTACTCAAGTGTTTGAGTTATTACCTGGTTCTCCACTTCGCGATGTCCCATTTTGCGGGGATGCAAAGAAACCACGGGAACTAAATTTGCACTCTCCAAAGGTCTCCACCCACGCCTCAGAAATAGTTACTTTATTCTGATGACTCGCCTTATCAATTCTAAAAGTAACTTACTGGAGGAATGCACCGTTTGAGATAGATTCTGTGTTGAGAACTGGACAGTCGACGCAATTTTAGCCACAAATCAGGGTGGCACACTGAATCCTCAGCAGTCCTTGTTTCTTTGCATCGTTTATTTATGTGTTAATTATCCTACAGTACATTTCATTTTTTATTGTATTTTTGGATGCTTTAAAAGTCTGCATGTGCGTGCACCGAATCCACGTTCCAGTTCAAAACTAACCTCTCCTTCTTCGTTCCTCTGTAGTTACTGCACTACCTCCGAAATATGAATTTCACTGCGAAGACTGGAGAAGCCGTGTACTTTGATGTAAATGGTGACCCAGTGCCAAGATACGAAGTCGTGAACTTACAAACGAATTTGAGGGGTAAATTGGACATAGTAAACATTGGGTATTATGATGGCTCGGCTCCGCCAGGTCGCGAACTAACGATGAATGTCAATGAAATCGAGTGGAGCACGACAGGAAACGCGGTATGACACTTATTTTCAAATGTATTCATGCTGGCAAACAGAGGAATTCGTTGTATGCATGGGGTATGGGTGATATTAGAGATAAAGATATCTTGGTGCAACTTAAAGTGCCGAGTCGGCAGGTTGGGTCTGTTTTAAGAGTTCAGCTAAACAAGGATCAAATCATTCAAAGACGTGGGAACCTTAAGGTAGATGTTCAGATCGTTAAACTGCTGGAGAGTCTCGAACAAAGGTAAATAATCACGAGATCCTTGGGTTTTCATTTCCCTCTGATGTGGGCAGACATATCTGTGCCACCGAGAACGATGTTAGCCCGATCAATAGATATGCTTAAGATTGGGACAGATAGTTATGATAAAGGGACTTCGGGTGGTAGGAAACTGGCACAGATGAGTTGCCCCCAGAGTCGATCGGCCACGAAGGGGAGAATGGTCTAGACTTCCTTCTCTGTGATCTTCTGTGGCTGTATCTGGTTTATCTCACAACTGTAACATATACAAATATTTAAACTTTGTTGCTTATCGCAGATTTTGCTTGTAGTGCAGGTAAAACATACATAGAATTGGAACAAACCTTACAGCGTCCACTTCTCATGTGTTCGCAGCAGTCCCATTGGAATTCATTGATTGCTGAGCAACAAATACTTTTGCTTAGTTTCAGAGTCGGCAAACAGATTAGACAATGCAAGTACTTTAGGGAGCAAAGATGAATCAAAATCCATTTTATTATCGTACGCACAAATGCATGTACAAAGTGGAGCAATTACATATTTGCATCAATAAGACTGGCACAGAGCAGCATATAAACACAACTCACAAGAAAATCACGAATCATGCGTTTAGAATTTAAAATCACAAAGGATAAGTATATATTTAGGACAAAATGATCTATTTTAATAGAAATTTTAATATAATTATCATATATTGTATATTATTACATATTTATTATATATTACTGTGTATGTAATAATATTATATATTAGTGTTATATATATAACAGGCCGAGCTGGCCTGTTCACGTGCTGTAAATGATATATGGTTATATGGTTAATGTAAAACAGTCAAATCAAAGATAGTTTTGCTGAAGTATAGTGATTAGGATTGCGCCAATTCTTTCAGTAACAATTAGTTGAACAGGTTTCTTTATTCTTCAAACAGGCAGCATGCGAATGTCCACAAGAAGCTGCAAAAAATAACATTGCTCGGATGGTGGATATCTTTCTTAATGTTTACTGCCTTCTGCAGGCAGCACTTGCTCTAGATAAAGTGAATGTACTGGTTTGAAAGATCTCAGTAAATTAGAACTTACAAAGTAGCAAATGCCGCGACAACGAAAAGTTCAGGCTAAATGTTTAATGAGTTGTATGGTTCAACTCACAGCACTTCATCAACATTACATAAGTGACTTGTTGCAGATCATTACAAGCGTCATGGAAAAGTTTTGTGCATTTCGGTACCTGGCCGTATGTGATATTCTATACAACGTGATCTACGTATGTGAAGTTGTTGCTAACTCTTTTGAACACTCTTGCCAAGTTGAATGTGTACAGTAACTACACCTATTACTCATCCGGAATTACTCAGAGGTCCCTGCAATTAACATTGACAAGGAAAAAAAAACGCCTATGTGGAGGGAGCACTGAACTGAATTCATTCAGGTCATTACTATATCTGAGAGATGTGAGTGCTTTACGGATTGGCTAGTTAGCGGGACTTTAGATATATGCGCATTAGTTTCAGAGCAGGGGTAAGACCTTGAGGCCAAAATATATAGGAGGAGAATCAGGCCACTTTGCATATCGTGTCTTCTCCGCCATTTCCTGGTGTCGAATCCAAACTTTCTCTCAGACCCAATTTCCTGTCTTTTTTCGGTGTCCCATTCTGTCCTGAACGATCAAATTTATCTTATCCTCTGCGTTAAATAGACATAGAGACTTATCCTCCTCTACTTCCCGTCCTGAAACTTCCAACGAAATTACCACCATCAATAACGAAATTCCTTCTTATCTCGGTTCTAAAATTGTACCCTCTATTCCGACCCTGGCCTTAGACTTTTTCACTATAGAAAATATCCTATCCATTATACCAAGGCCTTTCAGTATTCTATACATTTTACTGAGGACACTGCTCATTCTCTTGAATTCTGCTCAATGCTATACAGAGCTATTAGAACTCTCCATAAGGCAAGCCATTCAAATCAGGAAGCCTTTTACTTTACTCCTTCCAAATTCAGCACATTCCTTTTAAGATCGGGGGTGGGGGGTGGTGGTGGAGGGGAGGTTGATGGTGCTTGTAAACCTGCTAACCTGTACTTAGAAAGTTTCAGCATTATATCCAGGATATTCTATTCCAGTCCTCTTGAAATGAATTGTATCTCCCTTCCTCAGCACAGATTCATCCCGGAAATTAAAATTCAGGGATTCCTTCAAAGTACCCACGTCCTTTTGCGTCACTTTTTTTTTAAGTTGACTCTCGATTTAGAAAGTAGGCGAGACTTTTATTTCTTCTACCAAAGTATATGACCATGCACTTCCCGACACTTCCTGTGTTCCATCTGCCATATCTCTGTCCAATTTCCTAACTTGTCTACGTCCTACTGTAGCCAATCTACTTCTAGAAAGCTACCTGCCACTCCAGTTATCATCATGCCGCGGCACAATTTGCAACAACACCATCAGTTTCATAATCCAAATCATTGGTATAAAAAGTAAAACAATAATTACTTCCCTGCACGAACACCCGTGGACACAACTGGACACCTGCACTATGTCCCAGAAGTGACCCTTGATTCCGAGTTTTTGCCTCCTGCCCAATAGCCACTGAGTTACCCATGCTAGAGTCTTTCCTGTAATACGATAGAAATTTTTTTCAGCAACATTATATGTGGCACCTTGCCAAAGGCAGAAAATCCAAGTACTCAACATCAATCGATTCTCCCTTGTCGATTCTGCTAGTTACTGCATCAAATACTTTCAACAGTTTTACATAGAAACATAGGAATGCTACATCACAATAATCGGTTTTCGTTTGGAGAAGGAAGCAGGAGGATCAGAACGGGAGTGCGGCCCGAGCTATCTTGAATTTTTCTTATTCTCATCGGAGTTAAGAGAGGCGGGACTGCACAGGAGCGTGAAGGCGGGCAGTGAAGGGCGGAAGATTTGAAACCGGCACAGCCTTATGCAGCGGACAGCGTCGTTTGCGGGCAATGGAGTGAGGAGGGAGCAGAGTTAAGGCTTAAGGGCTTTGGCTCAACGGGCTTAGGTAGAAACGGGCGAGGCAAGGTAGGTTTAGGTTTTAGTTTTTCCTGTTAGTTGAGGAAAGGGGGAGGTATGAGAGTGACGGCAGCTTGTTGTTCTCTATGTCGGATGTGGTAGGTCCTGTAGTCTCCTAGCATCCGGACGTCCACATCTGCGTCAGGTGGGCCGGGCTGCAGCTCCTAAGGGACCGTGTTAGGGAACTGGAGCTGCAGCTCGATGACTTTCGCCTGGTCAGGGAGAGTGAGGAGTTGATAGAAAGGAGTTACAGGCAGGTGGTCACACCGGAACCACGGGAGGCAGACAGGTGCGTCACGGTTAGGAGGGGGCAGGGGGAGAGTAAGGTACTAGAGATTACCCCGGAGGCTGTACCCCTTGACAATTAGTACTCCTGTTTGAGTACTGTTGGGGGGGGGACAGCCTAACTGGGGGAAGCAACAGTGGCCTTGCCTCCGGCACGCAGTGTGGCCCTGTAGCTCAGAAGGGTAGGGAAAGGAAGAGGAAGTCAGTAGTAATAGGGGACTCGATAGTCAGGGTGTCAGATAGGCGATTCTGCGGACGCAATCAGGAGACCCGGATGGCAGTTTTCTTCCCTGGTGCCAGGGTTAGGGATGTTACTGATCGCGTCCAAGATATCCTGACGTGGGAGGGTGATGAGCAAGAGGTCGTGGTACATGTAGGTACCAATGACATAGATAAGAAAAGGGAAGTGGTCCTGAAAGGAGAATAGAGGGAGTTATGAAGGCAGCTGAGAAGTTGGACCGAAAATGCAGTAATCTCAGGATTACTGCGTGCGACACGCGACAGTGAGAGAAGGAATGGAATGAGTTGGAGGATAAATGTGTGGCTGAGGGATTGGAGCAGAGGGCAGGGAATCAAGATTCGGCATCATTGGAACCTCTTTTGGGGCAGGTGTGACCTGCACAAAAAGGACGTGTTACACGTAAATCTTAGGGTGACCAACATCCTGGCGGGGAGATTTGCTGAGGCTACTGCGAATACTTTAAACTAGAATGTTTGGGGGTGGAAATCAATTTGAAGAGACTAGGGGAGAGGAGGTTAGTTCAGAAATAGAGAAAGGTAGTAGACAGTGTGTGAGGGAGGATAGGCAGGTGATAGGGAAGGTGTGCGCTCAGACCGAAGATGGAGGGGAGAAAAAAGAAAAAGATTATAATGTCGATCGCATTGTTAGGGATAAACAGAGAGGAAGAGGTGGAGAGTCTCTTAATTGGATCTATTTTAATGCTAGGAGCATTGTAAGAATGCTGGATGAGTTTAGAGCATGAATTGATACCTGGAAATTTGATGTTGTCGCTATTAATGAAACATGGTTGCAGGAGGAGTGTGATTGGCAACTAAATATTCCTGGATTTCGTTGCTTCGGGTGTGATAGAATCGGAAGGGCAAGAGGAGAAGGTGTTGCATTGCCTGTCCGAGAAATTATTACAGCAGTGCGTTGGCAGGATAGATTAGAGGGCTATTCTAGGGAAGTTATTTGGGTGGAATTGAGGAACGGGAAAGTTGTAATGACACTTATAGGGGTGTATCATAGACCACCTAATTGGGAGCGAGAATTGGAAGAGCAAATTTGTAAGGAGTTATCAGGAGTAAGCACAAGGTTGTGATGGTGGGAGAATTAATTTTCCACACATAGACTGGGAAGCCGTCTGTAAAAGGGCTGGATGGTTTGGAGTTTGTAAAATGTGTGCAGGATCGTTTTTTTTTGCAGCAATACATAAAGGTACCGACTAGAGAAAGGGCAGTGTTGCATCACCTGTTAGGTAATGAGATAGGTCAGGTGACGGACGAATGCGTTGGGGAGCACTTCGGGTCCAGTAATCACAGTACCATTAGTTTCAATATGATTATGGAGAAGGATAGGACTGGACCCAGGGTTCAGATATTTGATTGGTGAAAGGCTAACTTTGTGGGATTGTGAAAGGACTTAGAACGAGTAGATTGGGGCAATTTGTTTTATGGGAAGCATGTAATAGAGAAATGGAGGTCATTTAAAGGTGACATTGTGAGGGTACAGTATCTTTATGTTCCCGTTAGGTTGAAAGGACAGGTTAAAAGTTCGAGAGCGCCATAGTTTTCAAGGGATATTGGAAACTTGGTTAGAAAAAAAGAGGAAGATCAATAATAAATATAGGCAGCATAGAGTAAATGAGGTGCTCGAGGAATATAAAGAATGTAAAAAGAATCTTAAGAAGTAATTTAGAAAAGCTAAAATAAGATACGAGGTTGCTCTGGAAAGTAAGGTGAAAATAAATCCGAAGAGTTTCAACTGTTAAATTAATAACAAAAGACTACTGAGGGATAAAATTGGTCCCTTGGAGACAGTTATGTGTGGAGCCGAAAGAGATGGGTGAGATTTTGAACAACTTATTTTCTTCGGTATTAACTAAAGTGAATGATGTTGAATTGTGTAAGGTAAGGGAAACAAGTAGGGGAGTTATGGAGAAAATGACGTTTAAATAGGAGGAAGCACTAGCACTTTTAAGGAATATAAAACTGGATAAACCTCCGGATCCTGATAGGATATTCCCTAGGACCTTGAGCGAAGTCGGTGTTGAAATAGCAGGGGCTCTGACAGAAATATTTTAAAAGTCATTAGAAACAGGGATGGTGCCGGGGGATTGGCGTATTGCTCATGTTGTTGCATTGTTTAAAAAGGGTCTAGGATTAAACCTAGCAATTATAGGCCTGTCAATTTGACGTCAGTGGTGGGTAAATTAATGGAAAGTATTCTTAGAGATGGTATATATAATTATCTGGATATACAGGCTCTGAGTAGGAATAGTCAACATGGATTTGTGCGTGGAAGGTCATGTTTGTAAAATATTATAGATTTTTTTGAAGAGGTTACGAGGAAAGTTGTCGATGGTAAGGCAGTGGATTTGTCTATACGGACTTCAGTAAGGCCTCTGACGAGGTTCTGCACGGTAGGTTAGGAAGACTTACTCGTTACGTATTAATATTGAAGTAGTAAAATGGATTCAACAGCGGCTAGATGGGAGATGCCAGAAAGTAGAGGTGTATAACTGTTTGTCAGGTTGGAGGCCGGTGGCTAGTGGTGTTCCTCAGGGATCTGTATTGGGTCCAATGTTGTTTGCCAAATACATTAATGTTCTGGATGATGTGGTGGTAAATTGTATTAGTAAGTATGCAGATGATACTAATGTTGGTGGCATTGTGGATAATGAAGTAGGTTTTCAAAGCTTGTCGAGAGATTTAGGCCAGCTAGGAGAGTGTGCCGAACGATTGCAGATGGAGTTTAATGCTGATAAATGTGAGGTGCTACATTTTGGTAGGAATAATCCAAATAGGAAATACATCATAAATGGTAGGGCGTTGAAGAATGCAGTAGGACAGAGTGATCTAGGAATAATGGTGCACAGTTCCCTGAAGGTGGAATCTCATGTGGATAGGGTTGTGAAGTTATCTCTTGGTATGCTGGCCTTTATAAATCAGAACATTGAGTATAGGAGTTGGGATGTAATGTTAGAATTGTTCAAGGCATTGGTAAGTCCGAATTTGAAGTATTGAGTACAGTTCTGGTCACCGAGTTATAGGAAAGGTATCAACAAAATAGAAAGAGTACAGGGAAGATTTACCAGAACGTTACCTGGTTTCAGCAACTAAGTTACAGGGAAATTTTGAACAAGTTAGTCTTTAATCTTTGGAGCGTAGATGGTTGAGGGGGGACTTGATAGAGGTATTTAAAATAATGGGGGGATAGATCCAGTTGACTTGGATAGGCGTTTTCCATTAAGAGTAGGGTCGATTCAAACAAGAGGACATGATTTGCGAGTTAGGGGGAAAAATTTTAAGGGTAGCACGAGGGGGAATTTCTTTACTCAGAGAGAGGTAGCTATGTGGAATGAGCTTCCAATAGAAGTGGTAGAGGCAGGTTCGGTATTGTCATTTAATGTAAAATTGGATAGATATATGGACAGGAAAGGAATTGAATGTTATGGGCCGTGTGAGGGCCACTGGGACAAGGTGAGAGTAAGCGTTGGCACGGACTAGAAGGGCCAAGATGGCATGTTTCCGTGTTAGGGTCCGGCTCGATTCCCCATAAATTTAATTAATTTGCGATCCGGACCATTGACTCCTTGTTCCCTTTTAATTCCGTTTCACGCGTCCCTTGAGCTTGACAATCAAGGTAATCTACACTCGACCCGGCAGCTGTACACCATCTGACTTATCTTCTAGCGAGTTATCTTCCTTCAGAGCTTTCAGGTCCCCAGGAGCCTTTCTCTAGTTATGGTAATTTCACATAAGGTCTGCCCCTTTACACCTAAAACCTCCACCATCCATCTAGTGTCTTCCACAGTGAAGAAAGCTTAAAAGGAACACGAATTCTCTTCGCCCACTATTTCGTTGCCCGAAATCTCTTCCTTTTCAGCATTGTTTTCCATTGGCCTAATATTCACTCTCCAATCTCTTATACACTTAATGTATCTGAAGAAACGTCTTGTAACATTTTATTAGTAATTAGCTAGCTTACAATCCTATTCTGTCCTTAGCCACTTAATGATTTTTAGTTACTTTCTGATGCCTTTAAAAGCTTCAGACTCCTCTAGCATCCCAATAATCTTTCCACTATTAGATGTCCTCTCTTTGTAATTTATGTTGACTTTGCCTTCCCCTGCTAACAATGGTTGTGTCATCCTTCCTTTAGAATATTTCTGCCTCTATGGGATGTATTAATCCTGTCCCTTCCGAATTGCTTACAGAAATACCAGCCACTGCTGCTTGGACGTCATCCCTACCATTGTTATATCCCAGAATACTTTGGCCAACACCTTTTTCATGTCTCTGTAGTCCGCTTAGCACCATTTCCATATAACCATATAACAATTACAGCACGGAAACAGGCCATCTCGGCCCTTCTAGTCCGTGCCGAATGCTTACTCTCACCTAATCCCACTGACCGCACTCAGCCCATAACCCTCCATTCCTTTCCTGTCCATTTACCTATCCAATTTTACCTTAAAAGACAATACCGAAACTGCCTGTACCACTCCTACTGGAAGCTCATTCTGCACAGGTATCACTCTCTGAGTACAGGTGTGTAAAACAGGCTCGAAGGTTAATTGGGAACACGAGTCACTGCAACCACACATTGTTCCAGCTGATGCCATCCGGGAAACGGTACCGCAGAACTAAAGCTAGCACCAACGGGCCCTGGGACAGCTTCTTGTACCAGGGTATCTGACTGATTATTTCAGGCGGATAGAATTGTATTTCTAAGCTATATTTGCTGTTCTATTATATATCTCCGTGTACAGACTATTCATTACAGATCACTATAATTTGCACATACATTCAGACGGAGACGTAACGTACAGATTTATGCTCTCCAAGTATGTGAAGGATGTAGGAAGTTAATTCAATTCAATTTAACTTCTAAATCGAAGGTCCTCTTCTTTGAGACTCCGTCCTCTCCCCACATTAGAAAAAGGTCCTCTCCACATCCATTCGATCGAGGCCTAACAACAGTGTTCAATCAGAACACTGACACCGCAGTTTTCTGTATTCCATATAAGGAGTCTTGCAATCATGAAATCATGTTTGTGAACGCCCTTTGAACGAACCCAATGCAAGAATACGTTTTCCTAGATAAGCCGCCCCAATCCGCACACAATACCACATTTTGTATAGGCTCAACTTTACACATTCGCTTTTATATTCCAGTCCTCTGGAAAAGAGTGCTATCATCGCCATTTCGAATTCAACTAATTTCATTTTCCCTGTGCTCGATTCATATCACTCTTTTTCCTGCATGTTGGTTTGTTAAACAGAACTACGCACTTTGGTTTAACCAGCACATCAGTAAGCCCGTTCCAGCGATCATCCGTAACTCCAAAACCCAGATTCTATCTCGCCTTATATTTCCCTCCATTTGAACTATGATTATTCTGTTGTTTTTATTCCGGTTGGTTAAGTATAATTTAATGTAACTTACGTTCATATAATTTACATTGTCCCTGTTTGTAACGTATTTAGATGGTGACGCTGACTGTACATGCTCATGGCAGTTATACCCTGTGTATGTATACCCATGCAAACGAACATGATCCCCTTCTGTGAAAACGAACTTGAATCCTTGAGGTTTCAGCCCACCAACGCCCCCGACATCTCAGCTTAAATGTATACTCTCCAGTATTAAGCATGTGTAGCCTGGGAAATGATTTTGACTGTCGATTCTATATGTGCTACATATAATTTATAATTTCTAACGGGGAAAAATGTTCAATCAACGTTAAACCAAATTAATGTTGAACAACATCGTTTTTATAAAATATATATAACTTTATATTTTGATAACTTTTTGAAGGATGTATTAACAAGGTTCGTGGAAAAGCTATGCATTGAAACCTACAATATTTTGGAGAATATTAGATTGAAACATGCTCAGTGTCAGTTAATACTTTGATACTATCAGGACGTTTTCTTATGTTCCAGATCCCAAGAGCAATCTGTTCAGAAATCTGTCCTCCTGGGAAAAGAAAAGTCAGGCAGAAAGGAAAGCCGAAATGCTGCTTTGACTGCGTCGAGTGTCCCGATGGTGAGATCAGCAACGCCACTGGTAAGTGCATAGGTTCACAGCAATGTCTCTCAATTCTACAGATCTGTGCTCACACGAAATTCCCATTGCATGATTTTTCTTTTCAGGTTCCGCGGATTGCATCAAATGCCCGTCCGATTACTGGTCCAATCGGGCAAAAACCCAATGTGTTCTCAAAAAGGTTGAGTTCCTTTCCTTTCAAGATATTCTGGGGTTTGTATTAGCGATGTTTTCTCTAGTTGGAGCGTGCTTCACATTGGCTACAGCTGTGATTTTGTACCGGTTTCGAGAAACTCCTATGGTCAAAGCGAACAACTCTGAACTCAGTTTCATGCTCCTCTTCGCCCTCTTTCTTTGCTTCACTTGCTCTCTCGCCTTCATTGGAGAACCCTCCGGCTGGTCCTGCATGTTGCGCCGCACAGCTTTCGGAGTTATGTTCGTTCTTTGTATTTCCTGCATCTTGTGCAAAACAATTCTTGTCGTGGTTGCCTTTAGGGCAACCTTTCCCAACAGCAGGTCGATGAACTGGTTCGGACCCGCGCAGCAACGCCTAAGCGTGTTTATGCTGACTTTTATGCAAGGATTAGTTTGTGTTGTCTGGCTGAGTGTGTCACCTCCCTACCCCCTGAAGAATATGACCCAATATAGAGAAATCATTATTCTGGAATGTAACGTGGGCTCATTGACTGCCTTTTGCATAGTCTCGGCCTATATTGCGCTGCTGTCCATTGTGTGTTTAGTGCTTGCATTCCTTGCCCGTAATCTTCCGTCCACTTTCAACGACGCCAAGTACATCACCTTCAGCATGCTGATCTTTTGCGCCGTCTGGATAACTTTTATACCAGCTTATGTGAGCTCTCCGGGAAAGTACACCGTTGCTGTAGAAGTGTTTGCTATTTGGTCATCAACTTTTGGTCTGCTGGGCTGTATTTTTGCACCGAAATGTTACACAATCTTACTGAAACCAGAGACTAATACAAAGAAACATATCATGGCTAAAGGGACATGACTATATTACTAGCAGCCCTTTGCATCATTGTCCCATCAGTATGTGTATTCCACGATTATGCCACGTAGTTCTCAATCTTTCTCTCGTGGTCCAGCAGATCAGTAAGAATTTAAATCAAATGATTGAAAAACTTTTAAAATCTGTTGGCAGCGGTTTGGAATCGATTGCGAGTATGTTTCTTTAGTACAGAGTGAATCTGAGAAAGAAATACGATGCAGAATACACTTTTATAGTAACATCATGAATTACTTTTACTGATCTTAGCTTCTCCTCTGCGAACATTGATCTCAATTTTACTCAAAGCACTTCCTATCCGTCAGTCTAATGATAACCTGGGAAATTTAAAGATTGGATAGTTTTTACTTTAAAAAAAATATTTAGTGCTATCTAGACTGAACTATGGCGCTGCAAAATACGTGATAGTTTGCTGATGTAGAGGGATAAAAAAATCAATATAAAATATATTTGACCTCAAATGGATTGGATTGATATTATCGAAGGACTTCATTTTGAACAAATGTCATAACATCACAGATAGCACCGATTGCCAGACTGGACGTTTCTTTCTAAACAAAGGAACTGTTGGTTTTAGTCTCAGAGATTTTTACAGGATGGTTTTAGAGTCGTTATCTACTTTCTTTAACATCTTCCAAACTGATATCGAGTCACATAGATTCAGATGGAGACGATATGTTATCCAATTATTGAATGAGCAATGATTTCTGAAAATGCCAGGTACTGTCATAAAATTGACGATCTCAAAATACCGGGAAAATAAAATTATGGATGTATGGAGCAATCGTGGATATCTGAAGAGTGGTTTGTTTGCCTAACCTGATTAGAATTGCTGTCATATGAAGCGACCGTCGGCGACCGTTTTTGTCTGGGGAGAGCATCCTTTTCAATAATAGGTATAACGCTTTTCATTGTATCTGTTTCTGATCACCTGACGGGCTGACGCAGAGACCTGAGCTCTAGCACTTAATATGACCTAGCTCAGAAAAGAAGAGTGAGGGGATATGCTTTCAGTAATGATTGGGGAAACGTAGATTGCATTCTTTTCTTAAATGTTGCCAGGCCGGCTGTGCTCCTCCAGAATTTGGTATGTGCTGTTTGGATTTACAGAAACTGCAATTTTTTTCTCTTGTTTGTGATCAGATTATCTTGCAGCGCAGTTACACATTGTCGGGTATGATGTTGTGTGCATCGCTACGTCCCGCCTGAAACAAAGTAATAGATGGGAGCTTAATATACAATGATATACATTGTAGCGAATGGAAAGGCATAAGGGCAGACGGCGTGGGGTGGTCTTGCTGTTAAAAATGAATTCAAATCCTTAGGAAGAGGAGTCATAGTGTCGGACACAGAATTGCTGTGTGTACAGGTAATAGCATGCAAGGACAATACGATCCTGCTAGGAGTTATATAACAGTAAACAAGCTGTGAGCGCCAAATTATATATGCAGATCAAAACATGTAAAAAGGTCAATGTAGTGATTTTCGTGAGAACATTTGAAAATAAGACCATAAAACCATAACATGGTTACGGACACTTCTGATCGCAACATTTCTAGCTTTCCTATGACGGATCGGAAACTCGCTGAAAGCTCACCACAGCTCCCCCTCCCTCCGTAGAACCGCTGTCAGCCGTCCCTATTTACCGTCTGACCCGGGTTTCAACTCAACCATATATACTGCAGCTCCCAAAATGCACTGACCAAACGCAGACGCAGTCCCTTTCAGCTGGTGGGAGTGGGTGGTGTACGGGTTATCACGTGATATATTTGGAGAAGTTGAGCATTTTCCTGTTTAAACTTTTGTAAAAAATATCTTCACTTTTACCACATTTCGTCCCGAGCTCCGACTGCAATCTGCTTTTCAATCATGAACCCATTTCTCTTACATATCTAACAATAATTAGTTAGCATCAAATGATTCCAGCTTCCCTGATACTGTGATACTATTTCAAAGTGATTGAATGTCCCCTTGAAACCTCTCACTGTATTCAGATACGAAGCAGTAATACCAAAGCGTCCAAGATGCTGATTATTCTAAATGATGTGGTGGGCGCTCTCCTAAATAGCGTGACTACTGTTGTTTGGCTGCAACAAAGGGTTTTATTGGTATCTTGAGGAACAACATTAAAATAAGATTTATTTATCTCTTATTGATGGGTGGAAAATAGATGTGTCCTAATCCTGCACATGCTGATGGTGATCATCAGTTTGTGACCGCTCGAAATAGAGCTGTCCTGCCCTTTCGCTCTGGTTCGTGTCGCCGCTGAGGTTGACGTGCGCATGCCGTCTTGGTGCCACGTCCCGGTTTCCATGATGGCCAACGGGCTCTCGGGTAAATTCGGGGGAGTTTGTCTTGGAGAGTGAACACTTTTATACAAATGTATAACCCTGGTCTTTCCCTGCATACTGTAAGTTAGCGCATTTTAAGTCAAAGTAGCCAAAAATAGTGCGGCACTAATGCACCGTTTGTTCCAGTTGGAGGTCACAAACAGACAAACGGAAAAAGAGAGCATGAGAGTGCAGGTAGTATGTAGATTCCAATGTGCCGGTACTTCAGTGGAACAAAAGAAATTGCATTTTCATGACAGGGGAACAAGCCAAAGTTGACATCAAAGGAACACCAGCAGGAAGGACAGCAGAACAGCAATGGCTTGAGTTTCTGCCAAAAAAAGAAGCGCAGCACAAAGAAAATATATTCCTAATAAGAGGAAATTTTCAAATGGAAGAAGGACACTACTGTGGCTGTCAAGTGAAGTCAGAGCCAAAGTAAAAGCAGAACAGAGGACATACAAGGAAATCAAAGCTTCTGGGAATGTAGAGGTCTGGGAAGGTCTTAAAGTCTTGCAGAAGGAAAGTAAGAAGTTTATTAGGAATCAAAAGATGAATTATGAAAGGAAGCAAGCCTTATGAAAGGAAACAGATTGCTGATACAGATGCAACGCATTTTAAGTACATAATAGTTTTAAGGGGTTGAGATTAAATATAGGAGGAACATAAGGTGACTCTGAAGATATTGTAGTGTGACACACAGCAATGGCAGAGGAACTGAATGAATATTTTGCATCAGTCTTCACAGTGGAAGACATTTTTAGTATACCGGACGTTGAAGAGTACCAGGGAAGAGAAATATTTGCAGTGAAAATCACGACTGGAAAGGTGGTCAGGAAGCTTAATGGTTTGAGGGTGAATAAATCTCCTGACGCATCGGCCTCGAGTTCTGAAGGTAGTAGCTGGAGTGACTGCCAAGGCATTAACAATGATCCTTCAAAAATCTATGGATTATGGCGTTGTAGCGGATAAGTCGAAAATTGCAAATGTTGCTCCGCTATTTAGGAAAGGTTGGGCAGCAGCAGAAAGGAAACTATAGACCTGTTAGCCTGACATTAGTGTTGGAATCGATTGCTAGGGATGAGAATACTGAGTACCTGGAGGCAGAAGACAACATAGAACAAATCCACTGTGGTTTCCTTGAAGGAAGATCCTCCCTGACTAACCAATTGCAATTCTTTGCCGCAATTACAGGCAGGATAGACAATAGAGATCTGTTGGATGTGGAGTATTTAGATTTTCAGAAGGACTTTGACAAAGAGCCACGGATGAAGCTGTTGAGCAAGATAAGGGCCCGTGGAATTACAGCGAAGTTCTGAGCATGGTGGGAGCATTGGGTGATCGGGTGAAAACATCGAATAGGATTAAAGGGATCTTAATCTGCCTGGCTGCCGGTTAACTGTGGAGTTCCACATGATTCAATGTTGGGACCGCAGTTTTCTGATGCATGTCAATGATTTCGGCTATGGGGTTAATGCATTTGTCGCTAAATCTGCCAGTGATACATAGGAAGTTGGAGGTGCAGGTAGTTTTTGGGAAAAGGAGTCTGCTGAGAAACTTAGATAGCTTCGGGGAATAGTTTAGAGGCACAATGTGGATAGTGTTTGGTCCTGCACTTTGGTGGAATAAATAAACTTGCAGATTATTTTATGGGAGGAAAATTCAAAATGTACAGATGTAACGGGACTTGGAAGACATTGTGCAGTTCAGGCTCAAGGTTTTCCTGCAGGTTCAATCGATGAAGAAGGCGAATGCAATGTAGGCATTCATCTCTAGAGGTATGGAATATAAGAGCAGGGATGTGATGTTGAGGCTCTATCAGGGACTCGTGAAACCACTAAAAAGAGCATCGTGGGCAGTTTTAGGCTCGTTATTTTAGAAAGTATATACTGGCAATGTGGATGGCTCAGTGAACATTCTCGAAAATGATTCCAGGAATGAAAGAGTTACCGTATTAAGAACATCTGGAGGCTATTGGGCTGTATTCTCTGGAGTTCAGGAGAATGAGGGGGCATCACATAGAAACACTTCGAATGTGAAAAGGAATGAACAGCATAGAAATGGCATGGTAGGGGATTCTAGGACAAGAGAGCACGGCTTCAAGATTTAAGGACGTCCTTTTAGAACTGAGAATCAGAAGGATTACTTTAGTCAGAATTTGGTAAATCTGTGGAATTTGTTGCCACGAGCTGCGATGGGGTCATGTAATTGGATGTACCTCCGGTCAAGATAGATAGGTTCTTCATTAGCTAGCGCCTCAAAGGGTATGGGGAAAAGGGACGGGAGTGGTGATGACTTGAAGAATTGGATCGTCCCATGATTGAATAGCGGAGCTGTCTCGAATGGCCATTTCTGTTCCTGTATCTTATACGTTTATGGTTTTAATTAGGCCATTTGGACCATCGAATCTGTTCTACGATTTCATCATGGCTGATCCAATTTTCCGGCCTGTCCCAACCACCTGTTTTCTCCCCGTATCTCTACATGCCTTGACCAAACAAGAATCTATCAACCTCTGTCTTGAATACACATAAGGTCTCCACAGCTGCATGTGCCACGTAATCACCAACGTCCGGCAAACGTAACTCATCCTCATGTCCATTCTAAGACGACAGTACTCTATTCTGAGGCTCTGTCCTACCTACTCACAACATAAAAAAAAATCCTCTCCAACCCACTGTATTAAGGCTTTTCACTATTCGATGGGTTTCAATAACGTCACCGCTCATTCTTCTGAATTCTGGTCAATGCATGCCCAGAATAATTAGAGGCTTTTTCCTACGATACGCTATTCAATCCTAGGAAAAGATTCGTGAACCTACTTTGAACCTTCCAATTTCCAATTTCAGCACATCCTTTCTAAGATAAGGTGACACAAGCCTTCTTACAATTCTCCAAGCGAGCACATTTATATCCTTGCCTTTATATTCTAGTCCTCTTGAAACAAATGCTGACATTGCATTTGCCTTTCTCACCATAGACTCAAACTGCAAAACAAACTTTTTGGGATCTTGCACACGGACTCTCTTGCGTCTCAATCTGTGTAAACTCTCTCCTGATAGAACATAGAAAACCCTTTCATTTCTTCTACAAAAGTACATAACAATACACTTCCAAAATCTACATGACCTCCCCTTTCTTTAACATTTTCCTAATCAGTCTCAGCCTTTCTGAATCCTTTCTACTTTTTCAAACTAACTAGCAAATTAACATTTTTTGCACTGTCTGCAAACGTTGTATAAAGCTATATGTCTCATCATCCAAATAATTGGCAAAAAACCTGAACGGATTCGGTCCCAGCACAGACACCTTTGGACAAACACTTGTCACCGGCAGATAGTCAGAAAAGTCTCCCTTTATTCCCAATCTTTGCTTCTTCCCAGCCTGTCACTGTGTAATCCATGCTAGAATATTTCCTGTAATACCATGGCCTCGTAGCTTGTTAAGTAGTCTAATGTGTAGCTGTGACGAGATATGAAGGATTATTCTAAAGTGGACTATTCCTTTTAAACAGAGAGGGAGGGAGCGAACAATCAGTGTGCTTATGAGCGGCAGGACGAGCGAGAAAGTCTGTGAGTTGCTTTGGAAACTGAAATGCGGAAGTATATGATGGACAGCTGGTGTTCCGCACAACAGAGATATATTTAAGGTCAGTCGACTTTTTAATCAGACACACGAGACACACAGGAGACACACGGCTCCGGAAGAAAGGAGGACACTGCTGAGCTTTGTGGCCTCACGACAAGAGTGGGGATTATTGCTCACAATGTGGACAAAGGTGTGACCGTTGGAACACTATCGGTGGTTCAACCCTCTTTGGGTTGATAGCGTTACCGTAGAAACGGTCCCCTTTTCTGTGGTCACAGTCGGTGTCTGTAAATTCGGGAGAGTGAAGACGACGTGAAGGATCGGCATTGGCATCGGCGTCGGCTGGGAAAACAACCCAGCACTTTAACTCCACAAGTCGCTCCCCACAGATCTCCCCCCTTCTCCTCCTAAAGCATAAGATACCGATCGATATGGTCCTGAACCGATGGTATCGGAATCTCCACTTCTTGTTCGGGGAACAGCGGGGGATGGTACCCCAATGAACAGTCGGATGGAGACCTTCCAATGGCAGAGCTCACCAGACAGTTTTGGGCGTGCCCAACCCACGGGAGGTGGTTGCTCCAGGTCGACGGGTTGCTTGCTTCTACACAACGTAGCGTCGCCTCCAGGTCTTGGTTGAACCGTTCCATTTGCCCTTTCGTCTGGGGGTGGAAGCTGGATGACAGACTGATCGATGCACCTAAGGCTTCACAGAAGGTATTCCATACCTGTGAGACGAACTGGGGACCTCGATCGGAGACAATATCTGTGGGGATTCCTTGGAGCCGGAATACTTGGCAGACGAGAAGACTCTGCGGTTTTTTGAGAGGAAGTGAGTTTAGGGAGGACTACGAGCTGCACCGCCTTGGAGTAAGGGTCTTCCACGGGGAGCACGGCGGTGTTTCACTATGAAGGGGGTAGACCGGTGACGATGTCTAGGGCGATGTGCGACCAGAGACGACCAGGGTCATGTTGAGGACGAAGTAAACCCGACGGTGGCCAATGAGAGTCTTCTCCGAACACAGATGGAACATGCCGGTGCATAGGAACGGGTATCCGCGTACATGGACGGCCTCAGAAGTATTTTATCAGGAGCGGTAGGGTCCGATCTCTCCCTGCATGGCAGGCAAACCGAGACGCGTGCCCCCATTGGCGAACTTGATAACTGACGGATACGGTCACCTACAGGCGATCGCCAGCTCCATTGCCGAGGTACATCCCGTAATTCCGCTCGACGGGGGACAATGGCCGAAAATAGAAGGCGCAGGGGTGAACACTTAGTACGAAATTGATCGTTGGGACTGGACTGCTCCTATCCCGGAGTTAGAGGAGTCCACTTCGACAATGAATTGACGGGCTTGGTCCGGATGGTCCAGGATGGGAGAGGTGGTCAAACGCCTCTCCACGCCGGTGAACGCCAAGTCAGTTTCGGAGTCCCAACAGAAGGGGGTAGTAGGCGATGTAAGCTGGGTAAGGGGGCCGCCACTGGACTGCAGTCTCTGATACATCGGCGGTAGAAGGTTGCAAACCCCAGCAATGCCGGTGGTGTACCCAGGCCATTCTTCCACTGCCTGGATCTTCTCGGGGTCTGCTCTCACCTTCCTGCTCTCGATGATTTATCCCAGAAAGCTGACCGATGGAACGTCGAACTCACATTTCTCCGCCTTCACAAGTAATTGGTTTCCCTACAGTCTCTAGAGGACTTGACGGACATGGTGAACGTGCTCTCGGAGCTTGCTAGAAAATATCAGGGTATCTTCGAGGAAAACGAATACGAACCGATTAATAAAGTCCCTCAGTACGTCATTAAAAGGGGCTTGAAAAAGGTCGAGAGCATTGGTCAAGACAAACGGCATGACTGAATATTCAAAGTGACCCAGAAGTTTGTTAAAGGTCGTTATCCACTCGTCCCCCCTCCCTCACCCTGACTAGATGGTAGGCATTACAAATATCCAGCTTTGAGAAAATGTTGGCTCCATGCATTAGTTCACAAACCGAAGGTAATGAGGGGCAAAGTGTATTTATTCTTAACAGTTATACTGTTTAGGCCTCTGTAATCAATACAAGGACGAAGCGACCCAGTCCTTAGTTTCTACGAAGAAGTTTTACGATATGGCAACAATGAATATACAACTCAGACTGGTTTTATATAAACGAATTAAACATTTATTAAAACTCAGCTCAACAAAAATTGAAAAGTACCAAACTACTAACTTAACAGGAAATTAACTGCTATACGACAACTCGAACAGTACTTAAGCGATAAATGCGAACACAGTTCTTAAAATTGGTAAACTTAAAAGCCCAAGTGATTTATGCAGTCAATTAGGAGAGACTTTCCTGAAGTAAGGCATTCCTCGACTATGTGACGTTATTACTGATCCCAGCCAAAATATGCCTTGTCAAATGGATTTATGACAACGGAAAAAAAAAACGGCATACAGTAAATTACCTTGTCCTTGGCGAATAAAGCTGTGCCCAGCCCTTTCTGCTTCTACAAAGCAGGGGCTATCGCGGATGCAGGTTACTACGTACTTGAACGAGGTTTCAATAAGGTCTATCCTGTATTACAGTCGACGACACCAACTTTACTCGATCCTTCGGGTTTTCCATACTTCAATAGACTCTTCACTCTCCGACTGGACTATATTGACAGCGTTGTGGCGAAACTGCCGTCAATGACCTTTGAGACTTAAGACAGAAAGTAAAACTTCACTTTAAAACATAGCTGCGGCATAAGACGAATATGCAGCATAACGGAGTAACTGACGAATTAAACCACGAACTGACCTACATCACAGCAAGGCTTTCCCGTTTTAGAACTGTTGAAACAGGCCATCACATGACATCTCACTGGTCGGAAAATTACATCATGTGGCCTTATACTGGCGGGAAATTACATCACCCCACCATCACAAGACCATTGCAGCATGCCCACCAGATACTCAATTACATCATGGTCATAGGACAGTCACAAGATACTCACGTGGTATGTAACTGAAGAAACCTGCTCCTACTGGGGAAGATGAAGGACTGACAATGCTCGCCGCGAGGGAAAATTCCAGAGGTAAATAACGAGGCGGGGGATTGCCAGAAGGGACCACAACACTATGGCCCTCAATGGTACCTACGTCGAAGCACCTTAAAACGATGCCTGCCTTGTCTGCCATTTCTGCCTTGGGAGAAAGCCTTTAACTATCTCCTTGACAAAAGCCTCTCACCCAACAGCGTACACACCTCTATCAGTTCACATGTCATCCTCTGTCGTTCCAAGGAGAAAATACCAAGTTTACTCAAGTTCTCTTAAGGTACTCTGTCCAATCTTGTCATGATCCGATCCGTGAAATCCACATTCTGTTTCACAGTCTGGTACGTGGACACAGGATTCCGGATTCTGGGCCTTCCGGCTGGCCCTTGTTTCAGTTGGGCTGAATCATAGGGACCTGATTCTCGCCCTTGGGTTGTGAATATTAGTGACTCTGGGTTCGAGTGTGGGTGCTGGTTTTGTCTTGTCAGTATCCCCTTGGAACAATATGCCGATGGGAAACTAGAGCAGACATTCGTGATCTCTAGGCCTGGTTAGAGGACTGCCGCTTCATGGAGCCTTGCTGTCTCTAGTCAGAGCAGTCGTCGGGTTATGGATTCGGCCGTTTCCGGGGCCAGTTGAGTGGCCGTCAGCCACTCCGAGCTAGATATGGATTCGGCTGCTTCTGTAGCCAGATAAGGTTGCTGACCGCCCCGAGACTCGGCGCCACGTCAGATTGAGCTCTCTTCCTGCCCTTGTCTCCGTGGTGTTCGTCAGGCCGCCCTTGCCGTTACCCTTGCGGTTGGATCTGTCTTTTCCTGTCCTTGTCTCCGTTGGGTAAGCCAGCCCGTCTTTGTCGTTAACTTCCGGCAGCACAGTTCTCTTACCCTGCCCATCTGAATCTCTGACAGTTTCCTCGGCGGTTTACCTCGGCAGTCATCCCGGCCCCGCATCCAAGGAAGGGGACCAGCCCTGATAAAACATCCCAGCAATGCGTCCTAGGAAGGGTCCCTGCCTGTGCTCTAAAAAGCTGTACAGTGTCTTTCCCGGGAAGGCCTAGAAGAACCCAATCCTCGTCCTCGCCTAGTTCTGGAGTCCGAGCCCGAGTCAAGAACCAGGCTCTGGGTCCTTGTCCAGTCTCTGGCTCGGACTCCAATCCCACTCTCCTAGTTCCCTGTTATTCATCCGGGTCCCGTTTTCCCAGCTCAAGTCTGTGTTCCTGTTCCAGTTCCTAGTCTG
The DNA here is from genome assembly GCF_030144855.1 of Hypanus sabinus. Lineage (NCBI taxonomy): Eukaryota > Metazoa > Chordata > Chondrichthyes > Myliobatiformes > Dasyatidae > Hypanus > Hypanus sabinus. Next base: position 12,885,051 of record NC_082707.1, on the reverse strand, counting down.
TGTGCAGCCTCGTCACTAGCTCTAGTCCAGTCCAGTTATCTGTACGTCAGTGCATATGTCTTGCATTTGGGTCCGTTCACAACGCCTCCGGTGCGACAAATACAGGTAAATCTCTTTGAAATTTCTTCTGCACTCTTTCTTGCATCCATATCCTGCCTGAGTGAGGTGACCAGATCTGAACACAATATTTAAGTGGGTCTGACCAAGGTCTTATATAGCTGTAACATCACCTCACGGCTCCTGAGCTCTAGCCAACTGTTGCTGAATGCCAAAATGCAAGAAACCTGATGAGCAAGTGTAAACACGTGCAGCATTTTTGTGTGTTCGGTGGACATGGACACCGAGATCTCTTTGAACGTCCACACTGCCAAGAGTCTTATCGTTAATATTATATTTTGTCTTCAGATTTCACCTACCAATATGGTCCACTTCACACTTACCTGGTTTGAACTCCATCTGCCACTTCTCAGCCCGTTCTATATCTGATAAATATCCTACTTAACAGAGCAGATCCATGCGGATCTTCACTCGTCACAGACCTCTCTGCAGAATACGAACCTTCGACAATCCACTTTGCTTTCTGTGGGGAACCTATTTCTCGATCCACAGAGGAAGGTCCCCTAGAAGCCCATGCCTCCTTAGTTTTTGAATTGGTCTCACATGGGGAACCTTATCAAATGTCTTACTGGAATCCATATATATCCATTGTTCTACCTTCATCGCTGTGTTTTGATGCATCATCAAAGAATTCAATTAGGCACGTTAGGCATGGCCTGCCCTTGACAATGCCATGCTGATTATCCAGAAAACTATTAAGTCTGTCTAAATACTTATGAATACTGTCGCTTAAGATCTCCTCCAACAACTTGCCCAGCACTGAATTCAGAAACATTGGCCTATATTTTCCTTGATTATCTCTACTTGCTTCTTTGAAAGGGAGAACCACATTGCAAACTTCCAATCCTACGGTATTTCTTCCGTCCCTATTGACGATGCAAATATCGTCACCAGAGGCTCAGCAATCTCCTCCCTTGCTGCTCCGATTCGCATCCGGTCCCTTGAACTTACCTAACTTAAAGGTTTTTAAAAGCTGCAGCACATCCACTTTCCTAATATCTATATGCTCAGGTGTTTCAGCCCACCATAAACCATTCCCCAAAGGTTTTTCTTTTCCGTGGCGGATACCGATGCAGAGTATTCATTAAGTACCAGCGCTACCCTCTTTGTCTCCATGCACATGTTTCCATGATCGCTCCTGATTGTCCCTATTCTTACATGGCTCATCCTCTTGCTCTTCACAAAATTGTAGTTTTAGGACACAGCAACGATGAATATAGTATTGAGACAGGTTTTTTATAAGCAAAAAAAATGAGCACTGCTCAATAACAAAAAACAGAAGTAAACAAACGACAAACTTAACCGGAAGTTAACGGCGATGCGACAACTCGAACAGTTCTTACAGCGATAAATGCGAACACAGTTCTTAAAAGTGGTAAATGCACAAGTCAAAAGATTTACACCGTCAATTAGGAGAGACTTCCCTGCAGTAACGATTTCCTGGACGACGTGACGTTACTGCTGATCCCGACGCAAATGTGCCTTGACCGAAGGATTTACGACAAAGGAAATAAAACGGCTTAAAGACACTGATCTTCTCCTTGACGAAACGCGTCGTCCAGCTCTTTCTGCTTTCATAATGCAGAAGCTATCACAAATGCAGGTTTCTAATTCCTTGAACGAAGATCCGGGTCGAATCTGTATTACCGCCACCATCAACTTTACTCACTCCTTCGGGTTTCCCGTACTTCGATAAATTGTTCACTGGCTGACTGGACTGCAAATGTGGAATTGAATTCTGGCAGCGTTGTGGCGAAAACTGCCAGCAATAAATTTTGAGACTTAAGGCAGAAAGTAAAACTCCTCTTTAAAACAAAACTGCATCATGAGACAATTATGCAGCATAACGGAGTCACCCGGACGAAATTAAACAACGAACTGACCTGCGTCTCTCAAGGCTTTCCCCTTTGATAGCAGTTGAAATAGACTATCACATGACCTCTCACTGGAGGGGAAATTACATCATATGCCCTCACATTGGCGGAGAATTACATCACCCCACCATCACAAAACATTATACCATGCCCACCAGATATTCAAATACATCATGATCATAAGACAGTCACAAGATATCCACGGGGTATGTCATACCTCCCTCCAAAAAATTGGTCTGTCATGAAAAAAAATAATATTAAAAAAATGTATAAAATTTACAAAATACACCGTATACATAGTATTATCATTCAGCACCTTACAAATTATTATACAGTTGGAGTGTTACAAATTTGAAAATATCCCTCCCTAAAAAAAATGATCATACATGGAACATCTAGATAGGCAATCAGCAAGCACATTATCTTTGCCTTTAATATGAGTTATCAAAATATTATCCTGTTGTAACATCAAACCTTTGCTGCTCAATTGGAGTTTGATGTATTTCCTTAACCAAGCTCGGACGTACAACAGAACCAAGGTAAGTCACAGTGGCATGCCCAAATTCACTTTTAGCTCAGTTAATAGTGAAGTTACCTTTTGAAAGGCTTTCAAATAGTTTCTCCACTGCAATAATATGTGCTTCCTAAGTATGATTTCCTGTAACTAAATCATCAATCTAAGCATCTGTATCTTTTAACCCGTGAATCACAGAGTTAATCATCCGCAGGAAAGTTCCGGGGGCATTTTTCATCCCAAATGCAAGAACATTATATTCATATAACCCAGATGCGTTTATAAATGCAGAAATCTCTCGACCTCTATCCGTCAATGGAACACAACAAAACCCTTTCAATAAATCAAACTTTGTAAGGAACTTTGCTTTTCCAACTGTATCTGTAGCATCATCCACTCTAGGAACTGGATACGCAGCTGTTTTCGTTACAGCATTCACCTTCCTATAGTCAGTACAGAACCGAATACTGCAGTCTGAGTTCGTCACCAGAACACAAGGTAAACTCTAATTCGAGTGAGAATGTCTAATAATATTATTATGATATTATAAAACATATACTTAATTTCCTTCTAATCAAGTTCACATTTCGCGGTATTCCTCCTTTATGGATGCTGCTTTATGGGTTTGTCATCTTCAACATCTACATCATGTGAAGTTAATGTGTTACTTCTAGGAACGTCTGGCAATAAATTGTAAAATTTAAATATTAGTTGTTTCATCTGCTGCTTCTGCTTTGTCTGTAAATGAGATAATTTCTCATCAATATATTCCAGAATTTTTGAGTTTGGTAATCTGGCAGAAACAATGCTCGGTTTAGAATGAGTTTCAGAAGAATCGTCGTTTAAGTTTCTATTGAGATCAGATTAATTATCATTAACCACAACAGCCATAGAAGCAGACTGTTTTTCATAATATGGTTTTATCATATTTATATGGCAAAGTTGTGTTGGCCTCCATCGATCCGGAATTTTTATCACATAATCCACATCATTAACCTTGGACATAATTTCATAAGGGCCATGGAATTTAGCTTGTAAAGGATTCGTTTGCACCGGTAAAAGAAACAACGCCTTATTTCAAGGATTAAACGTCCTCATACGAGTTTCTTTATCGTACCAGGTTTTCATTTTCTACTGAACTAATTTTAATTTTTTCCTGGATAAACTACAAGCTGTGTGTAATAAGTCCCTAACCTTTAAAACATAGTCCAACAAAGTAGTGTGTAACTCTTCATTAATCTATTGTTCTTTTAATAAGACCAAAGGTTCTCTAACTCTATGCCCAAATATAAGTTCACATGGACTAAACCCTAATGATTCCTGTACCGACTCCCTTACTACAAATAGAAGTAAGTATATACGCTTATCCCAACAATTTTCATTTTCCACACGATACGTCCTAATCATAGTCTTGAGGCTAGAATGAAACCTCTCCACGGCTCCTTACCATTCTGGATGATATGCAGACGTGGTAATCTGCTTAGTTCCCAGTTTATAAACTATCTGTTGAAACAATGCAAACATAAAATTCCTACTTGATCAGAGTGCATTTCCATATGGAACTCAAAATAAGTAAAGAATGTTATAAGACCTTTTATTTAGTCGTTATATTACTTAGTGGTACTGCCTCTGGTAACCTAGACCAGTGCACATGATAGTCAATAAGTATTGATAACAAGGTTTTAGTGTTTGGTAATGGGCCTATACAATGTATAAACATTTTGGGAAACGGTTCACCGAATGCAGGAATAGGTTGCTGTCGGGCCACTGCAGTAACTTCATTAGGTTTACCCACAATTTGGCAAGTATTACACGTTATGCAAAACGTCGCCACATCTTTACTCAAAGCAGGCCAGTAAAACAGTTTAAAAAACCTTGTTCACAGTTTTCTTCACCCCTTGATTTCAGCCGAAGGGAACACTATCGGCTAAAGTTGTAGTCTCATTTCGATAAACTTTAGGACCTGGTGAAAAATCTTCCATTCATCTCTTGTAAGAATTTTAGGCGATCTCCACTTCCTCATCAGCTCTCCTTTCTGAAAATAATATCCTACTGTCACCTTAACTATTGCACTATCCGGAAGAGCTTTTTTCTTTAATTTGATAATTTCAGGGTCTCTACTCTGTTCTGCTATCATTTCCTTCCGAGACAGAGACATATGTTCACGGTCATACTTACTCCAGGAACCCTGTTCAAACAATGAAAGTAAGAAAGTTTCTAACATATTCTCAAAATTCGAATCCCGAGTCGAACAGTCATGGTTAACAACCTCATCCTACACGTCAAGCTTTTAGCCGTAGCTTGAGTTACAACACAGTAGGAATCCGTGTTAGAATCCAACTGTGGGTCCTCTGACTTCATTGCCAAATCCACTTCAGGATATCTTATCCATCTGCCAAGTCATTGCCTAACAATAGAGAAACATCATTCACGGGTAATCTAGGTTGTAGTCCTACTTTAAAAAAGTCATGTAACTAATCCTGACTTTAAAGTTACTCTATGCAATTGTACAGGCATAAGAGCATTCCCAATACCTTGTATATAGTTTATGTCACCAGTGTTAGACTCATTATTAAACTTTTACACACTGTCTAACATCAGTGATTGAGAAGCTCCAGTACCTCTAAGGATTTTATTTGCACCGGAGTGGGTCCCATTTTCAAGGATACAAGTCCTTCAGTAATAAAATAATACCATCCTTTCTTAACTTGGTCAGATTTTAACAAAGCTTCATTTGGATTTATCGAACCCCGTGGATGTGCAGGTGTTTCAGTATGTTGCACAAAAGAACTTGGGACTGCTTCCTTCTCCTTCTTCAGTCTGAACCAACCGTGACCAGGTTTCTTACTATAATTACAAACAGAACAAACTGTATTTCCCTCACAGGTTTCCTTCCCTCCTTACCTTTCTCACTAACTTCTGATTTAATATCTGGTTTAACTTCACTTTCTGTGCTATTTTTTTCCTTCTAAAGATTCTGCCCTGAGGAAATTTATTCTTGTGCATTAAAGCATACTCATCAGATTCCTGCAATGTAACCGTGTCCCTCTCATTTAAGTATGTCCTTACTTCAACAGGGATGCTCCTTTTAAATACCTCCATGAAAATCAGCTCTTTCAATTTATTACAGTCCCCATTTACATTTTTTGAGGAAACCCATCTCTCAAAACACACCGCTTATTCGCAGGTAAATTCCACATAAGCTATTTCCATAGATTTCTTCACATTTTGGAATCTTTCTCTATACGCTTCCGGAACTAGTACATACGCCTTTCATATATACTCCTTCACAATAGCATAATCAAGTTCTTGCTCAGCAGTTAAAGCTGTATAAAGTTGTTGTGCTTTGGCTTTAATTACACTCTGTAACATAATTGATCATTTCACCATTGGTCACTCTGAAATCGGAGCAACAGTTTCAAAAAGCTGAAAATATTTTTCTTCTTTTGTTTCACTAAATGGAGGAACCAATTTAATTTCCCGACTAATAACAAACATTTTCCTAGAACCAAAAGATTGATAGCCAAACAATTCCACCATCGCAAGTTCATATTCCCTCTTTTTATTTTCAGCTTCCAACCGACAGCTCCAAGTTAGCTTCCAATTGTTTCTTTTTATTTTCAGTTTCTATTCTATTTTCTGCTATTCTATTCTGGACAGGAAAGGAATGGAGGGTTATGGGCTGATTGCAGGTCAGTGGGACTTGGTGAGTGTAAGTGGACTAGGTGAAGTTCAACCTCATCTCAGTTGGTTTATCTACATATTGCATCAGGAATCCTTCGTGAACACACAAAATTTACTCCGCCCCTTCTGAACCACTTGATCTCAGTCAATATTAGGAAAGTTAAAACCTCTCGTAGAACCATAGAACCATAGAGCATTACTCAGCAGAAACAAGTCTTTTGGCCCTTCTTGGCAGCGTCGAGCATTTTTACTGCCGAGTCCCACTGAACCTGGACCATATCCCTTTATACTCCTCTCATTCATGCACCTGTCAAAGATCTTATTAGATGTTAAAAGTGAGCCCGCATTTATCACTTCATCTAGCAACTCATTCCACACCCCCACCATTCTCTGTGTGAAAAAGACCCTGCATTAATGTTCCCTTTAAACGTTTTCCCCTGCACCTTTAAACTATGTTTATTTTTCTCTCTCCCCGAACCTCAGTGGTAAAAGCCTGCTTGCATTCACTCTATCTACACCCATCATCATTTTATATACCTCTATCCAATCTCTTCTCATTCTTCTACGCTCCAAGGAATGAGGTCCTATCCAATTCAAACTTTCCCTGTAACTTAATTTCCCATGTCCCGGCAACATCCTTGTAAACGTTCTCTGCATTCTTTCAACATTATTAATATCCTTCCTGTAATTTGGTGACGAAAACTGCACACAGTACTCCAATTTCAGCCTCACCAATGCCTTATACAACCTCACCATAACATTCCGACTCCTATACTCAATACTTTGGTTTATAAAGGCCAATGAACCAAAAGCTCTCTTTACTACCCTATCTGCCTTTGACGCCACTTTTAGGTAATTTTGTGTCTGTATTCCTAGAATCATCTGTTCGACAGCACCTGACAGTGCCCTGACATTTACCTTGTATGTTGTACCTTGGTGTTTCCGTCCAAAGTGCAATACCTAACATTTGTGTGTATTAATATCCAGCTGCCATTTTTCAGACCATTTTTCAAGTCGGTCCAGATCCCTCTCCCAGCTTTGAAAAACTTCCTCACTGTCCTGTGCACCTTCAATCTTTGTATCATCAACAGATTTGCTGATCCACATTATCACATGAATCATTTTATATGGATGACAATTAACAATGGACCCAGCACTGATCCCTGCGGCACACCACTCGTCACAGAACTCCACTCAGAGAATCAATCATTCGCTACGACTGTCTGACTTCTCCCTATGACCCAACATCTAATGCAGTGTCCTACTTCGCCATTTATGCATAGTGACTGAATCTTCCTAACTAACTTCACATGCAGGACCTTGTCAAAGACCTTACTGAAATCCATGTAGGCAATATCCACTGCCTTTCCTCATGTACTTTCCTTGTAACTTCCTCTAAAACCTCTAATAGATGTGTTAAACATGACCTACCACGAGCAAAGCCTTGTTGGTTCTCCCTAATAAGTTCCTGACTATCTAAATACTTGTACATCCTATCGCTTTGTACTCCTTACAATAATTTACCTACAACCAAGTTCAAACTTACCAATCTACAATTTCCCGGATTAATTTTAGAGCATTTTTAAACAAATTAACAACCTGATCTATAATCCAATCCTCCGGCACCTCACCCATAAATTACGACATTTTAAATATATTTGCCAGGGCCCCTGCAATTTCAATACTAGACTCCTTCAAGGTCCGAGGTAACACCCTCTCAGATGCTGGTGTTTTTTCTATTGCTATGATCCAGCAACAATGAATATATAATTGAGAAAGCTTTTATAACAAATAAAAGATTTATTAAACACTGCTAAAAGAAAAAAAAACAAAAGTAAACAAAGACAGACTTAACCAGAAGTAGACTGCTATATGGCAGCTCGAGCAGTTCTTAAAGAGCGAAATGCGAACTCAGTTCTTTAAAGTAGTACTGCAAAAAGCCCAAAATGATTTACACAGTCAGTTTGGAGAGACTTTCCTTGAAGTAATAAATCCTGTTTCGTGAAGATATTGCTGATCCCAACAGAAGTATGCCCTGCCGCCGCAAAGGATTTGCGAGGTAGGAAATAAAACGGCTTAAAGGCACTGAATTTTCCTTGGCGAAATGCTGCGTCCAACTCATTCTGCTCTTTTAGCAAAACAGGAGCTATCTTGGAGACAGGTTACTAATTACGTGTATGAAGATTCAATAAGGTCGAACCTGTTTTACCGCCGACAAGATCAACTTTCCTCTATACTTCAGCTTCCCAAACTTCGATAAATCCGACTGCACATTATCTGGCAATGATTTTCAGAGCAGCTGGCACAACGATTCTCACAGTAGAAATTAAAACTCCACGTTTAAAACGAAACTGCGTTAAAACATCAATTACGCAGCAGAACGTAGTTACTGTCGAATTGAAACACGAACTGGCCTACGTCCGAGGGAGGGGTTCTCCTTTTATACCCTGTTGAAAAAAAATCTATCACAGGTCCTCTCACTCGCGGGGAAATTACGTCACTCCACCATCACAAGTCCATTACATCATGCCCAGCAGAAGCTCAATTACATCATGGTTATGTGACAGGCTTGAGTTAACCACGGGTACGTAACACTTCCCTCCAAATAAAAAAAAAGATCTGTCCTGAACAAAATTTTAACTATTAATTATTTACAAAAGAAAACAAATACAAATGTATAAAATTTACAACACATACAGTATGCATAGTACAATCATACAACGTCTTACAGTTTTCTATACAGGAGTGTTACAAATGTTAAAATATCACACCATAAAATAAAAAAAAATACATTGTACATTCAAAATCGAGACAGACATTCAGCCATCATATTACCTTTGCCTTTAAAATGAATTAAAATATATTATACTCCTGTAACATTAAACTCCAATTTAATAACCTTTTATCTTTTTCTTCTTCTTACTCAGAAACACTAACGGATTATGTTCAGTGTAGACTATGAGTGACTTTTGAGTTGTAGCAATATACACATCAAAATGTTCTAAGGCAAAAACAAGAAACAACAATTCTTTTCTATTGTCCAATAGTTTCTTTGATGCTCATTAACTTTTTTTTTTAGAAAAGTAATCTACCGGAGGATCAACTTCATCACCCTCATTCTTCTTCAGAATTACTGCTCCTGCAGCCACATCGCTAGCATCTACAGCTAATCAAAAAGGCTTTTCAAAGTCAGGTGCCTTTAGCTCAGGTTGATAACATATCATAGTTTTCAATTTTTCAAATGCTTCCTGTCAAAGCACTGTCTACATAATCTTTTCATTCTTCTTCAAGAGGTTGCTTAATGGCAGGGCAATATTAGCAAGATCCTTAGAAAATTTTCAGTAATATCCTACCATTCTCAGGAAACCTATGAGAGTATTTTATCAGTTGGAGTGGGGGATTTCTAAAATTGCCAGCACTTTTGCCTGAACAGGAGCTTGCTTACCTTGACCCCCAACATAACCAAGGGAGAGGTCACAATAGCATGTCCGAATTCACTCTTAGCTAAGTTAATTGTTAAGTTAGCTTTTGAAGGCTTTTCAAGTAATTTCTCCACGGCAGTAATGCGGGCTTCCCAAGTATCATTCACTATATAGAAATTGTCAATATAAGCATCTGTATCTTTCAATCCCTTAATCACAGAGTTAATCATCCGCTAGAAAGTACCTGGGACATTCTTCATTCCAAATGGAAAACACATTATATTCATATAACCCAGATGGAGTTGCAAATGCAGAACTCTCTCTACCTCAATCCGTGAATGGAACACACCAACACAGTTACAATAAATCAATCTTTGTAAGGAGCTTTGCTTTTACAACTTTGTCTACACAATCATCTACTCTAGGAATTGGATATGCATCTGTTTTTTGTTACAACATTCACCTTCCTGTAGACCGTACAAAACCGAATACTACCGTCTGCCGTAGGCACCATAATACAAGGTGAACTCAAATTTGAGTTAGAAGGTCGAATAATATTATTCTCTAGCATATATTTATCTTTTTACTCAGCAAGTTCACATTTCTCCAAGTTCATCCTATATGGATGTTGCTTCATGGATTTGGCATCTCCAACATCTACATCATGTGAAGCTACTGTGGTGCTTCAAGGACGTCTGAAAATAAGTTCTTATATTAAAAAAAATAATTGCATCATTTGCTTTTACTGCTCTGGCTGTAATGTGCAAATTTCTCAGCAATATTTTCCAGAATGGTTGAGTTTGGTAATCTGACAGAAACAAAGCTGGGTTTAGAATGAGATTCAGATGAATCATCCATTATGTTCCTAGTGAGCTCAGACTCATTATTATTTACCGGAAAAGTTACAGTAGCACACTGTTTCTCATAATATGGTTTTATCATATTTATATGACAAAGTTATATTGGCCCTCTACAATCTGGAGTTTATATCATGTAATCAACGTCATTAATTTTCGACACAATTTCATAAGGACCATGAAATCCAGCTTTTAAAGGATTCGCTTGCACTGGGAAAAGAACCAGCCCCTTATCTCCAGCCTCAAAATTTCACGTACTAACTTCTTTGTCATACCAGGTTTTCATTTTTCTCTTGAGCCATTTTTAAATTTTCCCTGGCTGAGCTACAAGCTTTTTGTAATCTCTCGTTAAATTTAAAAAGAAAAAGAATAGTCAATCAAATTAGTGTGTACCTCTTTATTAATCAATTGTTCTTTTAATAAAGCCAGCGGTCCCCTACCTTCATGCCTCTACTCTATGTCCTCTAACATATTCAAATGGACTGAAACCTAATGATTTTTGAATCAACTCTCTTACTGCAATTAGAAGTAAGTATATACACTCATCGCAATCGTTTTCATTTTCTACACAATACGTCCTAATCATAGTCTTGAGGGTAGAATGAAACCTCTCCAAGGCACATTGCGATTCTGGATGGTATGCAGACGAAGTAAGCTTAGCTCTTAATTTATAAACTATTTGTTGAAGCAATCCAGACTTAAAACCTTTATACCAGCCTTTATCCAATTGTATTTCCTTAGGCAACACAAAATCAGTAAAGAATCTTATAAGGGCCTTTATTACAGTTATTAGTTGTTATATTCCTATGCAGTACTGCTTCTGGAAACCTAGGCACAATGCACCTAGACATAGTCAGCAAGTACAGATAACCAGGTTTTGTTTTTGGTAATGGACCTACATAATCTATAATAATTTAGGAAAACAGTTCACCGAATGCTGGAATAGGTTGCAGTGGGGCCATTGGTGTATCTTGATTAGGTTTACCCACAATTTGACATGTATGACACATTCTGCAAAACGTCGCCACATCCTTTCTCAAACCAGGCCAGTAAAAATGTTTTAAAATCTTGTCCACAGTTTCCTTACCCCTTGTTGTCCAGTCAAGGGCACACTATGGGCGAAAGTTAAAACCTTATTTCGATAAACTTTAGGAACAACTACCTGTGAATAATATTCAATTCATCACTTGCATGAATTGTAGGCGATCGCCAGTTCCTCATCAATACTCCTTTCTCAAAAAATATCCTACTGGCAGCTTATCAACTTCACTATCAGGAAGAGCTGTTCTTTTAATTTGATAATCGCAGGGTCTCAACTCTGCTCTGCTATCATCTCCTTCCTAGACAGAGACAAATCTTCATGGTCAGACTTACTCCGAGTATATTGTTCGAACAATGAAGGTAAGAATGTTTCGGATACATCCTCAAAGCTCGAATCCTGAGTTGAACAGTCATGGGTAACAACCGCAATCTGCACAGCAGATTTGTTAGCCTTAGCTCGAGTTACAACACTGGAGATATCTCTCTTTGAATCCATCCATGTTTCCTTTGACTGTGTTGTAAAATGCACTTCAGGAAAATCTTGTACACCTGCCAAGTCATTACCTAACAATAAAGAAATATTCTTCACAGGTCAGCTAGGTTGTAGTCCTACTTTAACAAGTCCTGTAACTAACCCTGATTTAAATTTACTTCATGCAGATTTACAGGCATAAGGACACTCCCAACACCACGTATATAATTTACGTCACCTGTCTCAGACGCATCATTAAACATTAACACACTGTCGAACATCAGTGATTGAGAAGATCCAGTGTCCCTAAGGATTTTTATTGGTACGGGAGGGGATCCCGCTTTCAAGGATACAAATGCTTCAGTTATAAAATAATCATATCCCTTCTTAAAATGGTCAGTCTCTAACAAGGCTTCTACGGATTTACAGGTGATTCGGTATGTTGCACTCAAGCATCTGGGACTGTTCCCTTCTGCTTCTTTTCAACCGGAAACAGTTAGCTTTTACGTGACCAGGTTTCTTACAGTAATTACAAATGGGAGCAAACTGTCTTTCCTTCACAGCTGTTCCTTCCTCCTTATCTTTCTACCTAACTTCTGATTTAATTTCTGGTACAGCTGCAGAAGGGCCTCTTTACTATACTCAGTTCCTCTTGTTATAAAAGCCAGCACGCCATTAGCTTTCATCAATGTCTGCTGTACATGCATGTTTGCTTTCATTGACTGATGTACAAGAACACCTCGGTCTCGTTGTACTTCCCCTTTTCCTAACTTGACTCCATTTAGATAGTAATCTGCCTTCCTGTTCGTGCCACCAAAGTGGCATCTATCCACATTAAACTGCATCTGAAATACATTTGCCCTCTCACTCAACCTGTGCAAGTCACCCTGCTCATAACATCCTCCTGACATTTGAGACTGCCACCCAGCTTTGTGTCATCAGCAAATTTGCTAATGTTACTTTTAATCCCTTCATCTAAATTATTAAAGTATATTGTAAACTGCTGCGGTCCCAGCACCGAACCTTGCGGTACCCCACTGGTCACAGCCTGCCATTCCGACAGGGACCCGTTAATCACTACACTTTGCTTCCTGTCAGCCAGCCAATTTTCAATTCATGTCAGTACTCTGCCCCCCAATACCATGTGCCCTAATTCTACCCACTAATCTCCTATGTGGGTCTTTATCAAAAGCTTTCTGAAAGTCCAGGTACGCTGCATCCACTGGTTCTCCTTTGTCCATTTTCATAGTTACATCCTCAGTAAACTCCAGAAGATTAGTCAAGCATGATTTTCTCTTCTCAAATCCATGCTGACTCGGACTGATCCTTCTACTGCTATCCAAATGTGTCGTAATTTCCTCTTTTATAATTGACTCCAGCATCTTTCCCACCACAGACGTCAGGCTAACCGGTCTATAATTCCGTTTTCTCTCTCCCTCCTTTCTTGAAAGTGCGGCTACATTAGCCACCCTCCAATCAGCAGGAACTGTTCCTGTATTTATAGAACATTGGATAATGATTACCAATGCGTCCACGATTTCCATCTCCACCTCTTGAAGTACCCTGGGGTGCAGACCATCAGTTCCTTGGAACTTATCAGCCTTCAGACTCAACAATCTCTCCAACAGCGTTTCTTGCCTAAAATGCAGACGCAAACAATCAATTTAAGATCTCCACAATTCTTTTGGTTCCATGCATAGCCGACCACTCTGATTTTCAAGAGGACCAATTTTATCCCTTACTATCCTTTTGCTCTTAGTATACCTGTGGAGACTCCTTGGATTATTCTTCACCTTGACTGCCAAAGTTACCTCATGTGTTCTTTTAGCGATTCCTGATTTCTTCCTCAAGAATTTTTTGCACTTTTTACACTCATCAAGTACCTTATTTGCGCCATGTTTCCTATACAGCTCATACATCTCTCTCTTCTTCATTATCAGAGTTCCAATACCCCTAGAGAACCAAGGTTCCTTATTATTATTCAATTTGCCTTTGATCCTGACAGGAACCCTGTACTCTGAAAATGTCTGCTTTGAAGGCCTCCCACTGACATCCTTGCCAGAGAAGAACCTACCCCAATACACGTTTTTCAGATCCTTTCTCATTTCATAAAATTCTGCCTTTTAATAGTTTAGAACCTCAACCCGAGGACCAGATCTATCCTTATCTATGATGAACTTGAAAGTAATGGTGTTATGATCACTGGAACCAAAGTGCTCCCCTACACACACTTCCGTCACCTATCCTAACTCGTTTCCTGCTAGGAGATCTAATATTGCATCCTCTGTAGTCGGTACCTCTAGTTTCCTTAAGTTAAGAAGAGTTTCCTTAACACATTTTACAAACTCTAACAGGTCTTGACCTTTAAGGGTGTCGGAGTCCCAATCAACATGTGGCGTTGAATACTCCTACGATGAGAACTTTATGTTTCCTGCAGCTGTCTGCTATTTCTCTGAAGATTTGCTCCTCCAATTCCAGTTGACTATTGAGTGCTCTATAATACAACTCCATTAATGTGATCATACCACTCCTGTTTCTCAGCTCCACCAATATGGCTTTGGTAGACAAGCCTTCGAATCTGTACTGCCTGAGCACTGCTGTAACATTTTCTATGATTAGCAATCTAGCAATGCCACCCACGAGACCTTCATGCTTCTTCTCTATCACATCTGAAACATTGGAATCTGGAACAATAAGCTGCCAATTCTGACCCTCCTGTAGTCAAGTTTCACTAATGGCTACAATGGCATAACTCCACCAGTTAATCCATTCCCTCAGTTCGTCAGCATTCCCCACAATACTCGCACTGAAATAGACAAACCTCAGAAGATTATTACCACGACAATCAAACCTTCTATTTATGACTTTGCATGAACCTTTAACATCATTTATTTTCATCCTCGTTCTACTATCTACTCTGGAACTCTGGTATCCACCTCCCTGCAAATCTAGTTTAACCTCCCCCCTCCATAGCACTACCAAACCTCCGTGCAAGTATACTGTTCCCTCTGTACTTCAGGTGCAACCCGACCCGACTCTCTTGTACAGGACCCACATGCCCCAGGATAAGTCCCAATGACTTTGAAATCTGAATCCCTGCCTCCTACACCAGTTCATCAGCCACATGTTCATCCACCGGTGCATCCTATTCTTACCCTCACTGGCACGCGGCACAGGTAGCAATACTGGGCTTCGGCCCTCTCTTCCCTCCCATTCCTGATGAAGGGACTGTGCCCGAAAGTTTGTCGACACTTTTCTCACGGATGCTGCCTGACCTGCTGAGTTCTTCCAGCGTTGTGTACGAATAGCAATCCTAAGATTACCAGCTTCGAGTGCCTGATTTTTAACGTCCTACCATGTTCTCTATACTCACTCTTCATGTCCTCCTCACTCTTTCTTCCTACGTTAATGGTACCGATGTGTACCCTGACATCGGGCTGCTCAACCTCCCACTTCAGAATGTTGGGCACACAATCAGAGACATCCCTGACCCTGGAACCCGGGAGGCAACAAACTATCCGGGTGTCTCTGTCACTACAACAAAACCTTCTTTCTGTACCCCTAACTATCGAGTCCCTTATCAGAACAGCTCTCCTTTTTTCCCCCATCCCTTCTGAACTGCCGAACCAGACACAATACCAGAGATCCGGCTGCCGAAGCTTGTCCCAGGTAAGTCATCCCCCGCCCCACCCTCAGTAATATCCATATGTGAGATAGCGTCCAAATAGAGTCATACCAACTCTGATGGACACAGCATTGACAGCACTGAATACAGCAGATGACACCAGAAGTTCAGGGCAATGTGTTAACTCACCTGGAACTGATGTTTGGGGCCCAGAGTGAACCTGAGGGAGGAAGTAAATAGGCAGGTAGCCCTTGCGGCGATAAGTGATCAGAGGGAACTTAATTAGGAGAAACGAATGGGCAGTATAATCATGGAGTTAGCGACTTCTTTGGAAAGCGGAGAATGAACCGTGAGGATATAAAGTTAAAGTTCTGTTTGTAATGAAGGTCCGGTTGAAGGTAACGGAAAGGTGTAGAATAATTTTCTGGATGCGAAGGCTCTTGCTGTAGAAGCTGAGAACAAGAAGAACACTGTCCTTGTTTCTGCAGCGGGGCGATGGAGTTAGTCTCGGAGCCACCCCGGATTGAGCTCTGTTCCTGTCCATGACTTCGTGGCGAAAGTCAGGTTGTACTTGCCGTTACCCTGCCTTGGATCCTGGCCTCCGTTGGGTAAATCAGGCCGTCTATGCGGTTATCCTGAGACCGGACTGATATCCTCCTCCCCCCATCTGAATCCCTGACAATTTGATCGGCGGTTACCTCTGCAGTCATCCCGGCCCGGCTCTCAAGGAACGAGTCCGGCCCTGCTAAAGCATCCCGGCCCTGTCTTCTTCCTGCCCAGGATATCCTCGAAGAACCCAAGCGTCGAACAACCCAGGCCTCGAAGGAACCTAGCCTCGATGAATCCTAGCCTAGAAGAACCCTAGCCTCCAAGAACCCCTGCCTCGTCCAGTCCTATATCCACTTCATGTCTTCGCCTAGTTCCGGGGTCTGAGCCCGAGTCGAGACCCAGGTACTGGGTCGTCGTCCGGTCTGTAGCTCAGAGTCCAAGCCCAGGCTCCCTGTTCCCAGTTCCCTTTCCCGGTGCTGCTTTCCTAGGCAAAATCCTAGCAAAAGTTTGTGCACTAGTCACAGCTCCTAGTCTTTGTCCAGTTCCGTCCCTAACTCTAGTTCAGTGTCTCTGTCTTGCATTTGTGTCCGCCTTCAGCGGCTCTCTTATGACAAGGGTAATAAAATGGAGACCTGCATATCCGTTTTCAAGTAGCTGTGGAAAAGCCGAAAAATGTTTCATAAACAATATTACAACAGAGCACCTATATATCATTAGGCAGTCACAGACAAGAGAAAATCTGCAGATGCTGGAAATCCAAGCAACAGAAGGCTGCCGAAGATCCTCGGGCTAAAACGTCGACTGCAGCTTTTTTTTCGCCATAGGTGCTGCCTGGCCTGTGGTGTCCGTCCAGCAATTTGTGTGCATTATATATACCTATGAAGAATCAATTTCTATGTCTGAAAAATAATGGAGCAACAGTTGGTACTGGAAGTTATCAGGATGTAATGTGGATATGACTTAGAGGAATTCCTAGTAGGGCGAGGGCGCAGCCTAATGGGACTTCATGTTGGTAGCTGTCATCACGGATGTGTCGCTGTCTCTGATCCTTCATTCGGGCTCTAATTCCTCAACACTTCATTATTGTCTGATCTATTCAATTCCTTCAGATGGCTGTCTTCTGTAAATTTGTATGAACGCCAATATCCCTTTAGTGAAGCAAGATGCTTCAGGTGTTGGAATCTGGATTGACTGTTGCCTCAATTCTGTTGCCTTCTCGAAGCAAAGAACCTGAAACAGGCATATATTAAGTTCAACGTGGAAAGAAGAAAAAGAAAGTAAATAGATATAACACTAAAACCATGGGTTGTAAAGATTCCCTGCAAGTGTAGGTCGTAGAATATGTTCAGAGTAGTTATGCATGAAGTGAGCCATGGTCGCTCAGGAGCCTGATTGTTGTGGGGTAATAAATGTTCGTGAAACTGGTGGCATGGGACCAAATGTTTGACTAGCGTATCTCCGTAAAGAGGTGATAACATGTCCTGGCTGGGGAGGACATCCAGATGTTAGTATTGCACGTAGGTGTATTCAATGGAGGATTGGGTTTTACAGCTGTCTACAGCTATAATTGTTTTCTGCGGTTGTTACTTAAATTAGAATTAATTCATTTAGTCATCAATTGACCAGGTGAGAATGTCTAAATTACATTCTTGGGATCAATTATTAACCTTACAAAACATTCATGTTCTCACGAGTTCCTTCTTATTTCATTTGAATCCCTTTACACTCTGCTGGGAGTGCAGATTTTCCGACTTCCAATGGATGCAATTTTATTTTTCTATGAAATCCCCATGGTGTCAGATGTGTCTTCATTAATACTTGTCTCTTACATGTGCAGTGTTATCATCGGAGACCTAAAATATTACACAACTGGCTGCACTTCTAAACCGCTCTGGATCATCTACAGATCTTCTTGGAGTCAATATAAATCCAGAATTTTCTACGGACCGCGACACATCGCTACAGGAGAGCAATGTCTCCGTTTCTGTTTTTTGTATTCCTCGCCGCTACGCCAGAAGCACACGGAATCCTCTGCAAGCGTCAAACGAAACACAGTTTGCCTCATTTATCTAAGGATGGTGATATCATCGTTGGCGGAATATTCTCCATGCATTTGGATCCGATTCATGACTTCCAGGCACATATTCTTACCCCGAAGATCACTAGGTGTAAACGGTGAGTTTATCTCTTGCAATCTGACTGTTCGTCAGCAGTCCTTTTTGTAGGAGTGGCTAATAACCAATATTGATTTTTGAAACAGACAGAAAATTATCATCTAAAAATTTCGTGTACTTTAGACATTAGCAGTTATCTGCCGCTCCATTTTGGCATGATCGCCGACCATGTGAGAGCTAGGCTTACCGATGCATTTTTGATGTCCATTGACGAACCGGCCATGGTTATAAATTAATTTCCTAATTCCTTGATAACCTATAAGCAAATTATTTAATTTCTTCAGAGCTAGGTGCATAAAGGCGGTGGGGTGAGATTGGGGATATTGTTTAAGAGGACTGGTTTAATTCTGCATGTAATAACCAGTATATTATTTCGGCAGAATATCATATTTCTGTTCCACATGATCATATTTATGTTCTGAAGTGTGCAATGTCCATGTGTGTTTACGTTGAATTAAAATTAGGCCGATCTAATTTCAGAAATATGGCGGGATATTACAGAAGATTCCAAGGTACATTTATTATGTGTCTGTCCCCCTATAGTTTTAACCACTGTCGTCTGGGTCAATGTGAATTCCAATTAGCGCCACCAGAATATAAAATCATTGAAAGAAGTTTCCAAATATTTCTTTGAACTTCGAGTATTCTGAGGTCAACTCTGACTAGAAATATGGTTCACCCTCAGCCCTCCCTTGTGAGGTGTGTTAACTCCTGTTTACTGTGAAGTGAGGCATGCCTGATATTTAAAGTTAGTAGGTGGGGTAATGATAAATAAGCAGTGTGCGTCCCGTGCCGAGATCAGTGCAGTGTGCATTCTGAGCCGAGATCAGTGCGGTGTGCGTCCTTCATCTGCAACAAGAGAACTTTTACATTTAAATTCTTGATGTAAGAACTTTTTGAATTGTGAAGCTGAAGACTGTTATCACGTCATCTTATCATTATCCCACAGCTTTGAATTTGAAAGTTTCCGACTGGTGCAGACAATGATTTTTGCTATTGCCGAAATAAACCGGAATGAGAATCTTCTCCCAGGGATCACGCTCGGGTATCAGATCCACGACGACTGCTCATCCTTCGCGATCGCCTCGAAAGCAGCGCTCACGTTGATCAATGGAGAAGAAAATTCGATTGAATACCTTGAATGCAGAGGTTCCTCCAACGTCGTGGCCATTGTTGGATGCGATATCTCTACAAGCTCCATCGTAACTGCCAGGACAATGGGATCATTTAGGATTCCATTGGTAATGTGGCTAATATTTGAATGCATTTTTATAATGGCGGTACCATCTCCTCATTAGCAGGGACAAAAACATGCAGTCCCTTTTCAGGTCTGAGTTGTAATAGTACAGGTCTTAATTTTGGATACTAACACAATTTTTAAAAAGGAGTAATTTACTATATTGAGATTTTATCGTCGTTGAAATCCACTAGCTATTTTACTTTATATTACGAATTGTCAGAAGCGGTTCAGTAAACCTGTCATAGCCGGGTGCGTGTGGTAATCGGGTTAAGCTCGCACTTCCCATTAAATATACACGTGTCTGAAATAACCTCTAGCAAGCTTGTACAGCTCCTTATCTTGACGTATGGCTTATCAACTGGTCTCGGCGCAATCTTTTCTATGGGTGATAGGCCAAATGCCGGTAACTGGAGACTTCAAATCGGGCAGATAGCCATCTAGGGGAAGGGGAAGCCTCTGCTGCCTTGCGGATATATCCACTCATGGGTAGGTATCAGGAGTAAACCCCGAAGACAAATACAGAAATGGGCTGGCCTACTTTCACCTCAACACCAGCTGGCAATTCCTGCGAAATCTCTGGTGGAAAAGTGTATCGGTCTTTGTAGGTATCAGTATTAATTTCTCAGGTAAGGACAAGTTCGGTACAGCTTTGAGCGCCGAAGAGCGTCTATTGTGCTGAAGGTTTTCTAATTTTCTATGTTCCCCTGGATTCATTAACTGTGTGGACGGGTTGTGGAGGTGGTGGGGGGAGGGGGAGTCTGCTGCAAGTGCAATAGCTTGCTCTCGATATCATACTGCTGTGGTTTGCGTAATAGCATGCTGATTATGGAAACAGCCAAAACGCAATATCCATGGTCAAGCCTTACCAATGGAGGGCTTCACCTTTCCAGCAAGTGCGGTTGTGCGCCATTCCGAGTAATAAACTGAAACAACGTTCATCGCAGCGCTTGCAAATTTGGTTGCATTAGAAGAAAGTATACAGATTTCAGTTCAGAATCAGGCTCCTCGGCCCAATAATGTTCTGCCGGACTACTTACATTGTCCATTAGATGCCTATCTAAACTTGTCCACATTGTCCACATTGTCTGGGTCTTTCCATTCTATGTACATTAGTGTGCTAAAAAGTCACTTAAACGCCTGTGGTGTTTGACTACGCCACAATCGTGGCCAGCGCACTGCACGCCCCCTCCTGTCTGGGTTAAAAAAGATTGACAGGCAAATCTATTTTAACGAAGACCCACTCAATTTAAATGTGCGCATTCTGGCATTAGGCATTTGAAAGTAGGGATGAAGATAATGTTAGTCTATTCTGTCCAGGCTTCTCATAAACGTCAATGAAGGCTCTCCTCATATTCAGCCCTCCAAGGAGAACAACCCACATTTGTCCAGACTTTCCTTGTAGCGCCTATCTTACAATGCAGGCAACAAACAGTTAACCTCTTATTCAGATTCAGATTCAGTTTATTGTCATTTAGAAACCACAAATGCAATGCAGTTAAAAAATGAGACAACGTTCCTCCAGAATGAAATCACAAAAACATATGACGGAACAGACTACACCAGAAAATCCACATAACGTTTGGCAATCCCCAATCCAGAGTCTGGAGAGGCTGCTGCATATTAATACCGCGCTACCGTCTAGCACGTTCCCCAGAAAGGAGGTCCAAATCCACCAGACAAAATCAAAACCAAAATCTAAAACTACAAGACCTGCAGAAAACCACATACTTACAAAATATCGTTATAACAGTGCAAACAATAACATAATTGAGTAAAAAAAAAGACTGTGGGCACAGTAAAAATAGTACAAGATGTTAAAGGACTGGAAGTTCAAAAGAAATCACCACAGTTTCCATTAGTCCTCAGGGTCCCAACAGACTCGACATCCCACGCCGGCGGCAGAAGGGAGTACCCCCGATTTCCAAGGCGCCGCCCGACTCAGCCTCGCAGACGCAGCACACACCGAAAGCGACCTGAGTCCGTCGAAAGGACTCCGAGTGCGTCGAACCTCCGAGCTGACGACCATCCCCTCCGGCACAGCTTCTCTGAGCACCGTCATCTGCCGAGCGTATTAAGACGGCTCTGCCAACGGCCATCGGCAACGCGACCCCAAGGACTGGGGGCCTTTTCTTCCCAGCAGAGTCTTGGACCGCGCAGCAGCAACGAAGAAGGTCTTCCTAGAATTTCCCGATGTTCCTCCGTGCTCTCACGTCCGTTTTCAATCGATTATGACTGCGCACGGCACCCCGCTTCATAAATAACAGATGATCAGTTCCAGAGTGGCCGATGAAAGCTGAGTCGAGCCGCAATCTGGAACCTCCTATGAAGCCTCGTATAGTTTCTATGATCGAACGCAAGAATTGAATGAATTAATTCTGATGTGTCTAACGAGTGCTTTATTATCAAAGTGTTAGGTACAACGCAACGGGTTAAAAGAAGCAACAGAAATGGAACAAACCTGGAGTCCGGCTTCGTTATTACCAAATCACTACTTTGTTAGTATCAACAAAGAATAGTAAATTTAAAACTAGTTAAACCAAAGATTAAAAATGTTAGGCACATATAAGCATAGAGAGGTGTGTCTATATGTTTCCAAAACTCATTCAAGCTTAGGTGGTATATGATACAGCCTTATGTGTGCTGCAGCACATAGCTCGAACCATATCATCACGTTCACCGATGCTCCATAGCAAAGAAAGCTAGTAGCGTCTCTACTTTTTACGAAGGCTGAGGAAAGTCCATCTCCCAACCCCCATCCTCATCACATTCTACAGGGGTTGAATTGAGAGCGTCCTGAGAAACTGCATAACTGCCTGCTTCGGAAATTGCACCATCTCGGATCGCAAGACCCTGCAGCGGATAGTGAAGTCAGCTGAGAAGATCATCGGGGTCTCCCTTCCTGCCATTAAGGACATTTACACTACACGCTGCATCCGCAATGGAAACAGAATTATGAAGGACCTCATGCACCCCTCATACAATCTCTTCTCCCTCCTGCCGTCTGGATAAAGGCTCCGAAGCATTCGGGCTCTTCCGACCAGACTATATCACAGTTTCTTCCCCCAAGCTATCAGGCTCCTTAATACCCGAAGCCTAGACTGACACCTTGCCCTACTATCCTTTTATTATTTATTGTAATGCATGCACTGTTTTTGTACACTTTATGCAGTCCAGCTTAGGTCTGTAGTCTAGTATAGCTTTATCTGTGTTGTTTTTTTTTATTACGTAGTTCAGTCTAGTTTTTTGTACGGTGTCATGTAACACCATGGTCTTGAAAAACTTTGTCTCATTTTTACTATGCACTGTATCAGCAGTTATGGTCGAAATGACAATAAAGGTTGACTTGACTTGACATGATGATGGTATGTTAGGAAGTTCAGTTCAATGCACGAGGTTTCTGTTGTTGGTAAGAGAGAGAGATTTAGACTCCAAAGGCGAACGTTGTGAGAAGGAAACTGCGTCGATATTCCACAAACTCCGCGACAGCAATACAAAATAACAAAAGCAGTCAGTTTTATCTCCGAAGTTGTTCCACTCCACACACGAAGTATTACCGACAGTGATCTTCAACGAATATTTTCAACACAAGTGGTACCAAACCCGAATTCAGCTACGGGACATCTCTAAGTGGTGGCCACAGGATACACAAACAAAATCCACGTATGGATTATCAGCGATAACAGCTTATCACATAAAGGAAACTGTCTTCAAGGGAACCACCTCCAGGCAAGCGTCGACACACCAGTAGATTCCACAAGGTTACCCCAAACACACAATGTGATAGCCACCCATCCATTTCCAGGACATACGAAATAACTACAACAGTAATTTGAAACAGGGGTGCCTTCTTCAGTGAACTACCACCCCCAGACAATGGGTAAAAACACATGTGGTATTCAAAAAGATTTTCCACTCACCAGAGATCCTACTCCTGTGGATTAACTGACTGATAAACACACTTCCGTAGCCGAATGGTAACAAACACACCGTTACGGTCTACTGTCCAAACAACGATCTCTTTGTCACATGGTTTCTTCTGTTTCAATCCTTTCTCTCATGTCTTCTCTTCCTGCAAACGTGTTCCCGTTGCGGAAACTTATGTGAGTCATCTATTAATACTCTGGATCGATCTTAACTCGCCCCTTTAGGCTACTGAAAGTTTAAATCAGCAACCGACTCACTGATGTCTTCCATCGACCGAATCCATCTGGACTCTGTGTGTCCTTGTATATCCAAAACAGGTTGCAGGAAAAATGTAAACACGCTGCACATAAACCATAACATCGATTGTCCATCAAATAAATCCACCTCTCTTCGTCATAGCAACTCAGAGGCACGCAGTGTCTTTGCATAAGTCGAAACACTTTATTCAGTGGAAATCCAATATAGCAAGTGAGACTCATTACCCCTGCGTTTTAAAGTGACAGTCCACAGAAAAAATGAATTCGAGGGTTACATAACAAAAACAATAAGTAAGTACTGTATGGTACGTTGTAAATTAAGTCAGTAACCCATGTTATGCATTTTGTCTTTTCTTCATGTTTTGTATTCGGTATTAGAGTTAAGTAGAAATATAAAACAATTAACATGAACCGCTAGAAGTAAATCAATCATATGTAGTTAAAAAGCCGATCAAGGTATTCATCAGTTTCTCTTCTCTACAGGTTAGTTACTATTCTACCTGCTCCTGCCTCAGTGATAAGAGAGAATATCCCACCTTTTTCAGAACTATCCCCGGCGACCAATACCAGTCCAAAATCCTCGCAGAACTGGTGAGAACCTTTGGCTGGACTTGGATTGGAACCATTAGAAGTAACACCGATTATGGACATTTCGGAATGCAAGGATTTGTGGAACATGCCGAAAAGTTTGGGGTTTGCATTGCCTACTCTGCGTCATTTTACAGGACCGACCCGCCTGAAAAAATCAGTCATATTGTTCAGGTGATTAAACAGGCGTCTACTAAAGTGGTAGTGGCTTTTGCCCACAGTGGTGATATGCGAATTTTATTGAATGAGATTTGGCGGCAAAATGTAACCGGCATACAATGGATTGGAAGTGAGGCGTGGATCACAAAAAAATTTCTCCCGCCTAAAGAAAGAGGAATTTTTCTTACTGGAGCAATCGGTCCGGCTACCCGGAGGATAGAGATAGATGGTCTCAGAGATTATCTTCATAACGTCCATCCTTCCAAGTTTCCTGGTAACACTTTGGTGAAGGAGTTTTGGGAGACTTTGTTCACTTGTTCGTTGAAAGTCGAAAACGGCACAAGCCCGGGGAACTTTCCAGGTGAATTTCGGCAATGCACTGGAAAGGAGCAGATGGAAGGGATAGAAAATGCCTATCTTCCAGCGATAATGGACGGGAGTTCATACCACGTGTATACAGCGGTCTACTCCATCGCTCACGCACTCCACAATCTGTTAACCTGTGTCGAAGGGAATGGACCCTTTAGGAATAACACGTGTGCGCAAATTGCAAATTTCGAGCCTTGGCAGGTAGGCCTGTACATCCTATAGCAAATTCAGCAACAAAATTTCGGCGCGGCAAGGTATGTTTGCAGTTTGTGGCTTATATCTTTCGATTCTTCTATGCGTGTTATCAGCTGCGGAGGACTCTGTGTTTGCCAACGAATTCTATCTGTGGCGACCAAACCTTTTTTTTTCCCTCAGGATATGATTCCAAATGCAGAACACATCATTCTATTGGTAAGTGCAGAATAGAGCAGCTAATGTATAGAGATGCAATATTTCCCAATAACAGTTTGATTCGTGCTTGGATCGTTTGTACAGACATTAGCTGATGGATAAAGTTTGGCATGGGTGCTGATTCGAATCTCCTGCTTTCCGGAGATTAAATACGCGTGGAAAATTTCCCGTGTTTTCGCTGCTAGTGAACAGGCACATTCTAACTGTAGGTACATCGAGAAGGGTTGTTCGCCTTTCAATGTGCAGGCCTAGAGAACGAGTTTGAGTCTCTACCTTCGATCATCAGCTCTGAATTTTTAATTCAGTGTTTTTGGCAGGTGATCGACGTCAAGTATAATAAATTCTTAGTCTCCCACCTCCCTCCTGACAAGATTGCTCGTTAAACGGATGGTCGATCCAACTCCAGCTACAAGTGCAGCGTGACCCGCTGAGGACCACTTGCCATACTTTCTGTTACTTCATTTCTTACTCCGGATCCAATCATCGACAGTGTGAAATATTAACCTTTTTTTTTACGTGGTTCTTATTCAGCACATTTCCATCATGCATCCACGGGAAAGTTTGCATGTTTATATTTACACGGACCGAATCCAGTTGGGGCGTTTAAACAATACTCACTCTTTTTTTTTACACCTTCACCCAACTCCAGTACCTGCACTACCTACGCACCGTGAATTTCACAGCAAAGACGGGAGAAACCGTATATTTTGATGAAAATGGTGACCCGGTGCCAAGATACGAATTCGTGAACATACAAACGAATTTCAAGGGCAGCGCTGACATTGTAAACGTCGGATATTATGACGGTTCGGTTCCGCAAGGGCAGGAACTAATGCTGAATGTCAAGGAGATCATGTTCAGCACCACGGGAAATACGGTATGGGTTTCTTTTGCCATGTATATATTCTTGCGAAATGGAAAATGGGTGATATAGGTGATTCATTTCGTTAGGTCAAATATGATGGCAGTATATAGTGCTAATAGAAACACAGAAACAGAAAACCTAGAGCACAGTGCAGGCCCTCCGGCCCACAAAATAGTGCCGAACATGTCCCGACCTTAGAAATTACTAGACTTCCCCATAACCCTCTATATTTCTAAGCTGCATGCACCTATCCAAAAGACTCTTAAAAGCCCCTATCGTATTCGCCTCTACCACCGTTGCCGGCAGCACATTCCACGCACTCACCACTCTCTGCGTAAAACAGTTATCCCTGACTTCTACTCTGTACCTAATCATCAGTACCTTAAACCTGCGCCCTCTTGTGGCAGACATTACAGCCCTGGAGAAAGCCTCTGACTATCCATACAATACAATATGGTAAGACTGTTGGCAGTGTGGAGTATCAGAGAGATTTTGGGATCCGAGTCCATACGACACTCAAAGCTGCTGTGCCGTTGACTCTGTGGTTAAGAAGACATATGGTGCTTTAGCCTTCATCAACTGTAGGATTAGTTCAAGTGATCAAATGTAACGTTACAGCTGTATAATCCCCTGTCAGACTCCGCTTAGGGCACTGTTTTCAGTTCTGGTCACCTCGCTACAGGAAGGATGTGGAAACGATGGAACAAAGTGCAGAGGAGGTTTACAAGGATGTTGCCTGGATTGGGGAGCATATCTTATGAAAATAGGTTGAGTGAACTCGGCCTTTTCTCCTTGGTGAGGCGGAGGATAAAAAGTGATCTGATTGAGGTGTATAAGGTGATGAGTGGCATTGATCGTGTAGATTGTTGGAGGACTTTGCTCAGGGCTGAGTATATGGAAGGGGCTGCAGGCGACGGTGGTGGAGTCGGATATGGTCGGGTCTTTTAACAGTCTCCTGGAGCATAGAATAATAAAGAGCTATGAGTAACCCCAGGTAATTTCTACAGTGCATACATGTTCGGTAGATCATTGTGGGCCGAAGGGCTTGTACTATGCTGCATGTTTTCTATGTTTCTGTGTTTCTATTGTGCAAACTCATATTACTAATATGCTGAGGATAGATGTTGAAATTCGCTGAATATTTGCATACACTCGTGGGAAGACGCACTTCATTTCAAACTGAGAAGCGTAACTTTCCCTTTGCTGAGATGTCTGTGAATATCTGGGATAATCTATCCCCCGAAGATGCTGATGGCCAGATAAATGATTATTCTTAAGATGTAGTTAGGTATATTTTGACACCACCAGCCGGACCTATATGAAGTTAAATCTTCAATTTTTCTGCCAATTCCTGCGTCTGTCCCATATCTCGCGGCACGCTTTGGCCGCCTACCTTGCTGTACACGACAGGCCCAATCTCTATGTCATCTGCAGTTTGCTGAATCATATTACCTCCCATATGTTTGAAATAGATGATAAGCACTCAGGAAACTGCACTGGTCCCTCTGGGACAGCATTATTCATAGACGACCCGGTTATAGATTTAATCAGTTTAGTACCCACGAAGAAATGTATTGTTCATAACGTGACACTTGCTTTGAGAAGTTAGGTTTAAAAAGAGTGGCCTTTGTATGAACAGTTCAGTGATATTTCGGGGCTTTGAGGGTTTGGCTCTTTGAGGCTTCGTCGATTATATGCGTTTATAGAGGGTATTTCTCGTTATTTAATATTTTCTTTCTTTCATCCTGCACACTTAAAGCGGTGGAAATGTCAAACAGGATAATGGAATGCCGCTCCTGTGGGATATGCGAAGGCAGAGAAACTTGAATAATATGATTCAAAATGCGGATCCAGCTGCAGATTCTAACAAACCATGTTAAGGGGTTGGAGTTGGAATTGGATGAACTATGGGTCATATAGGAAGCTGAGAGATTGATAGACAGTGCCAGAATGGATTTAGTTAGAACCAACGTGCAGGAGACAGGTAATGTGTGAAAATCATATGGAGAGAGAGGTTATGCTGAGAACCCCTTTGGCCATTCTCTGGCTATCAGACTGGATCTGTGAGGGGTGAAGGTGGGGACGAACCGTAGTGTTAGGAAATTTGTTGCTTAGGCAATCAGAAGCGGAGTTGCATCGTGGAGATCAAAGACAGGAGAGACGAAGTGTTACAAAAACACAAACCGACTTGTAGAAAGGACCAAAGATGATACGTGCGGTCATGAATATCTTCGTCACGAAGCGGCGAGGAATACTAAACGATCGAGGTTAATGCGGGGGATTGTGCCATGTGCCGAGTGTGCTCGGCACTGGACAGTCAGCAGGAGAATCGGCGCGTTCGGCCTCCGGTGTGCGGCGTTAAGACCCGAGTCGGCAGTCATTCGTTACAGAAAGCCTGACTTCTTACCGCTACTCTATGCGTTTGCAGCGAAAAGTCGTTTCCCATGTTCTGATAGTCATGTGGTTAATGGACATTACATTGGTTTACTGCAGATTTTCGACATTTTCTTTTTTGTGAGCCATTGGCGCTAGGGTGACCTGTTGTTCTTCGTAGAGGCTTGTTGACTGTTTTGTGGCTCATATTTTACTGCAGGGGATGGGGAATTTTGTGGTCTGCAAGCACCATTACGTTTT
The DNA here is from genome assembly GCF_030144855.1 of Hypanus sabinus. Taxonomy (NCBI): domain Eukaryota; kingdom Metazoa; phylum Chordata; class Chondrichthyes; order Myliobatiformes; family Dasyatidae; genus Hypanus; species Hypanus sabinus. The sequence goes on along the minus strand of NC_082707.1, from coordinate 12,856,275 downwards.
CTTGGCATTTATGGAGGCGGAGGCGTAGATGATGTACTTTTTTCATTAACATCCATGGTCTTTCTGTATTTAATAACTACCGGGAGCCGAAAAAAATATTAACGTTGAACGATTCATGCATACATTGACAATAAAATGAACCTTTAGAAATGAGATCTGGGAATCTGGGAAGACAGATCCAGATCTCCATGTGCCTGGAGTCACGCATAAATAGGTTCACAAAAATTATTTGTCACACTGGGCTTCATAAATCAGTATACTTAGTGCGTGAGTTAGATTCTATTTTGAAATTGTCTAAGATGTTGGTGAGGCCGAGTTTGGAACATTTTTTGCATTTTGATCACCTGCGCACAGTAAAGAAATAAGTAGGTCTTAAAGACTGCACAGTAGGTTTACAAGAATGCTACCTGGACTTGAGAATTACTGCATAAATTTCAGTAAGTTAGGACATTATTTTCTCGAACGGAGAAGACTGATGCGACACTTACTGGATATATAAGAGCAGAAGAGCAAGGGGAAAGCAGGCTTATTCCAGTGAGCTTGGGTGAGACTACAACTGGATATCTTGGTTTAAGTGTGATAGGTGGAATGATTAAGTGGACACATCAGGGAGAATTTCTTCGCAGAGATGGTGATTAGGGTATAGAACGAAATGCAGCACAATTGGTGGATGCGGGTTCGAAATCAACTTTTCAGTGAAAGTTGCCTAGATACTCTTAATGGAGTTTTACAGAAGGCTATGATCCGGATGAAGGTCGATGGGACGAAGCAGATTAATGATTCCGCACGAAGGACCTGCTTCTCTGCTTTAGTGCTGTATCTTTGTATCACGTGTTCTATTGCAGAGAGAATCAATTATATTCTACTGTCGAAATTGCTCTAGATTTAGGCAATGTAAGGTACTTTTCCGACAGTTTGGCTCTGTTTTCCTCGGGGATCAGATGAACGATGGATGTATCCTTTTGTGATTGAATTGATTTGCGATAACATACTGCTTATTGTTCATTTATTCCAGGCGAATCATTCCTAAATTTGAAATCCGAACTTCAACATCTCTGCTATCAGACGAACCACATTCTCTCCTCAAGACTCGAAGTATCCATTCTAGTATTCCCCTTTTATGGATTCACGTAACTCACATATAAGATTGTCCAGGATTATCTCAGTTCGACATTCACTGGGCAGTCAGTTTTCCTTGGTTTCTCAATCTCAATTTCAAGGATTACTGTTAGCTGTTCAGCATACTCAACGGCTATATTTACACATACAACGTATATTCTTAGAGTGTATTCTATTTCTTCAGATTCCACGAGCTGTTTGCTCAGAACCATGTCTTCCTGGAACAAGAAAAGTCAGCCGAAAAGGGCAGCCAATATGTTGTTTTAACTGTGCAGAATGCGCGGATGGTGAGATCAGCAATGCCACGGGTAAGTGCTGAGATGGACAACGAAGTCTGTCATTCCGCAGTTCTGTGCTCACATATGTTCATTTAAAATAATTATTTTTCCAGATTCCACCGACTGCATCAAGTGTCCATCGGAATACTGGACGAATCAGGCAAAAACACAATGTGTTCTCAAGAAGGTTGAGTTTCTTTCATTTGGAGACGATCTTGGGTTTATATTAGTAACACTTGCTCTAGTGGGAATATGCTTTACGTTGGTCATCGCTGTTATTTTCTACCGGTTTCGGGAAACTGCCATAGTCAAAGCCAACAACTCTGAACTGAGCTTTCTACTTCTCTGCGCCCTGCTGTTTTGCTTCATTTGCTCACTGACATTCATAGGAGAACCATTCGTCTGGTCGTGCATGTTGCGCCGCACCGCTTTCGCAATTCTGTTCGTTCTTTGCATTTCCTGCATCCTGGGCAAAACCATCCTTGTCGTGATTGCCTTTAAAGCAAATCGACCCGACAGCCGTGTAATGAATTGGTTCGGACCTGTGCAGCAACGCGTGGGCGTCTCATTTCTTACCTTTGTGCAAGGTTTAGTTTGCATTGTCTGGTTAACTGTGTCACCTCCCTACCCCCAGAAAAACATGAAACATTACAGAGACATCATTATTCTGGAATGTAACGTGGGCTCATTGACAGCCTTTTACTTTGTCTCGGCCTATATTGCGCTGCTGTCCATTGTGTGTTTAGTGCTTGCATTCCTTGCCCGGAAACTCCCAGATAGTTTCAACGACGCCAAGTACATCACGTTCAGCATGCTGATCTTTTCCGCTGTTTGGATAACTTTTATTCCAGCCTATGTGAGCTCTCCAGGGAAGTATACAGTGGCTGTTGAAGTGTTCGCCATTTGGGCATCAAGCTTCGGTCTGCTAATTTGTATTTTTGTACCTAAATGCTACGTCATCTTATTGAAACCGGAGATTAATACAAAGAAACATATGATGTCCAAAGTGACTTCACTTTAACTACCAATGACTCTTGTATCATAACCTCATAGTCTGTGTAATCCTCGTCCATTAAACGCAGGTTTGAGTATTTTTTGATGTATCGACATGTTATTCATTCTTTAGGTAGAATTACACTCAGGTGATTATAATGTACTTAATATCAGCAGTGAATAATTTAGATTGGACTGCCGAACGTTTAGCACAGTATGACCATACAGTGATGTGATGTGTGATTTCTATCCATGGTGACTTTCTGTTTAAGCTTTATATATGGAAACTTCTGCTGCAGTACAATCTCAAGTTTACACAAAGCACGTTCTATTGCTCAGTCTTATTTGGAACAAGAGAAAATGTAAATATTGCACAACTTTTGTTTAATGTTATTGTTAAAGTCACTTAAGACGCCAGACTTCCGTAGATTCTTGATAGTGTGCTGTTGTTGAAAGTTAGGAAATCCTTAAAAAGGCCTCAGGTAATTCTCAGATGGTTTGGATTCAGTGTTACACCAGATAACCTCTTCGAAAATGCTACACATTCATGTACGTTTCTAAGGATAATAAAAGTGACGCAGGTATTTAGTAGTCGGAGCAAAGAAAACAGAAAAATTACCCAAATGTTGGTTTGACTTGAATAGTTGTGAAAATGCCTGGATATATGATGAAGTCTGTGATATCAAAGTACCTATAAAATAATGATATGTTTGAGCTGAATCAATGTGGATTTATGAAAAGAGATCATGTTTGGCCAGTAGTAGAGTGTCATCATTATGTGGCACGGTAAATGGCGAGAGATTTATAAGCGGCGGACATTAATGGCATACTATAGATAACTAAGCATTGGATGCATTGTGTATATAGAACATAGAGCATAGAACAATACAGGACAGTGCAAGCCATTCGGCCCACAACTTTGTGCCGATTCTTTAATCCTGCCTCCCATATAACCCTCCGCATGAAATTCCTCCATATACCTGCCTATTTGTTTTTTAAATTTCACCTGTGCATCTGCCTCCACCACTGACTCAGGCAGTGCATTCCACGCACCAACCACTCTCTGAGTAAAAACGCTTTCCTCTAATATCTCCCTTGAACTCTCCTCTCCTTACCTTAAAGCCATGTCCACTTGTATTGAGCATCGCTGCCCTGGGGAAGAGGGGCTGGCTGTCCAGTCTATCGATTCTTATCAATAAATAAAGAACATTGTTGAAGTCCACGGTGTGGTAATACTTGATTCATTAAACTTCTTAATTAAAGCTCAGCGACAGTAATTTGTCCAGTAACAGGTACCCATCTCCTCAAGGAGATGTTTTCTATATAAGGAGATTTGGCACTGATGGAGAAAACTTCATCTTTCCAACGAAAATGTGAGTAATGATAAATGACATAAATGGAGAAAAGTAGACCCAGTAGCAATATTGCTAGGGACATCTTTCATACGACCTTTGTTTTCTTGCTACTGTAGCCCATCCACTTGTTCATTCGATGAGGTGCTGTGCATGGCTATTTTTAATTACTCTGGCCGTCTTGTCATTTTGAACCAGCCTGGTCATTCTCCTTTGATACGCCCCATTAACAAGGCATTTTCACGTGCAGGGCTGCTGCTAACATGATTTTTCACACCATTCCCTGTAACCTCTAGAGAATATTTTGCAGGAGATCGGCACTTTTTGAGATACTAACACCACCCCGTGTGGTATCAACTATCATTTAAAGGTCAAAGCCACTCAGATCAAGTTACTTCCCCGTTCAGATATTCTCATTTCGAAAGAGGCGTCAGTTCTGGGTAAGCTTCTGTTCAGATTTTTTTTCTCTCTTATTCTACCTTGTATAGTACATGGCTGCTTTATCTTCTTCATGCAGGGTGATAGAGTCCTCGGTGACGACATCTGCGTGAACTGCATCCGGCTCCCGGTTATGGAAGACCGTATTATGGATCCGGAAGAGTAGTTTGATGACCTTTGGCTTGTATGGGAGAGTGAAGAGACAATTGGCCAGAGTTGCATGGAAATAGTCACACCCGAACTTTCATAAGGGGAGCAGCAGGTGACTGTCAGGAGAAATGGAATTGGGGATAGACAGTAAGCGCAGAGTACTCCGGTGGTCATTCCTCTCAGTTAGAAGAATAGAGTTTTGGATACTATTATGGGCGATAACGTAGAAAGATGAATGCAACAGAGACTGGGTCACTGGCAATGAGCATTGGACCGGAAGGGAAAGTGGGAAAAGATGTTTGCGATAGTGATATAGGACTCAACAGTTAGTGGAACGGATACAAGATTCTGTGGGCATTAACGGGACATCTGATTGGTATGTTACCTCCCAGGGGCGAGGGTCAGGGACATCTCGGATCCCTTCCACAGCATTTTGGAGAGGGAGGGACAGGGATGTCCTGGTAATTATCATTCCACTAATAACATAGAAAGGAAAAGCAAAGAGGTCCTTCAAAGAGAATGTAGAGAACAAGGTAGACAGCTAAGAAGCAGGATCTCCCAAGTAGCGATTACTGGATTGCTGCCTGCGCCAACCGCCAGTGGGAGTAGAAACAGGATGATCTGAAAGAATAATGCTTTGCAGAGAATCTGGTTCAGGTGGGAGAGCTTCAGGTTCATGGATCATTGGGACCTCTTCTGGGGTTGTATGACCTGTTCCAAAATCACAGGTTGCACCTGAACCAGAGTAGAGCCTACATTCCTGCAGGCAGTTTTGTTAGAGCTGTTGGGGAGGGAACCAGAATGAAGAGACACAGGATAGAGTGTTTGGTAAATAAAACCAAAATAGCATGCAGTGAGACTGTCAGGAACGGCAGACAGATGGTAGGTCAAAATTGCAGCCAGCAGGATGAGTATCACTGCATTAGAAATGCAGAATCATAACGGGTAGCAAACACAGTGCTCAAACTGTTATGTCTCAATGTACGGAGTATAAGAAATAAGGAGGATGATCTTGTTGCACTATTACACATTGCCTGATATGAAGTTGTGGCCATCACTGAACCGTGGCTTAAGCATTATTGTAGATATGTCCTGAAAGTCTAAGGCTACACGCTGTAACGGAGGGATAGGAAGGTCACTAGAGTGGCTGCTGTGGTTCCGCTGGTAGAAATTGTCATCAAATCTGTTGAAAGTTGTGACAATGTTACGAAGATGTTGAATCCTTGTGCGTGAGTTAAGAAACTGCAAGGGAAAAGAACCCCTGAAACTGCAAAGGTAAAATGACTGCACATATAAGGGTGTTAGCCACAGTTATACACAGGCATCCGAACAGCAGCTGGGAGTTGGACCACAGATTAAAAAAGAAATGGAAGAGGCTTTTCAAAATAGCATATTATGATAGATGTTGGGAATTTCAACGTGCTGCTCGATTCGAAAAATCAGTTTAGGAATGGATGGAAAGAGGCTGAATTTGTTGAAAACTTAAGAGATGGGTTTTCAGAGAAGTTTGTGGTTGGGCCTACTCGAGGATAAATTATATTGGATGGGATGTCATGTAATGTACCGGGAGTGATTAAGCAGCTTAGAAGGTAGTCATTACAATATGATTCCATTCAATTTGAAATTTGATAGGGAGAAATCGTAATGTCTGACGTGGCAGTGTTTCAGAGGAGTAAATGAAATTGTGGTGGTATGAGAGAGGAATTGGCCAAAGGAAACTTGAAGAGTTAACAGCAAAGTAGCATCTGTTTGAGTTTCTGGGGAAAACGCTGAAGGTGCAGGATAAAGGTATTCCAAAAAGGAAGATATGCTGAAACGATAAAATAGTACAACCGTGGCTGACAAGGGAGATCAAAGATAATGCAAAAGCAAAAGAGATAGCATACAACAAAGCAAAAAATAGTGAACAGAGATTGGATTGGAAAGCCTTTAAAACGCTAAAGAGAACAAGTAAATTGAATCATGGGTGGGAGATGAAATTTGAAAGCAAGCTAGTAAAAATATATCAAAGTACGTGGTAAAAGCTAAAAACATTTGCAAGTATGTAAAAAAACAGAGAGATAAGATTGGATGTAGGACAGCGAGAAAATGAGGTCAGAGAATTAATAGCGCAGGACAAGAAGATGGCAGGTGATCTAAATGGGCATTGTACATCAGTCTTCACTGTGAACGCCACTTGAAGCGTACAACATACTGAAGGCTGTGAGGGAAGAGAAGAGAGCGCAGATGCTATTACAAGCGGAAGGTGCTCAAAAAGCGATAAGACCTCCGTTTATGTAAGTTGAACTTCCTAAAGTTTTGAAAGAGGTAGCAGTAAAGATTGTAGAAGCATCAGTAATGATCTTTCAATACTCATTTTCTCTGGCATTCTGCCAGAGGTCTGCAAAATTGCAGAAGTCTCTTGACTCCTTAAGAAAAGATGAGGGCATCAGAAAGGATTGTATAGACTAGTTAGACTGACCTCAGTGGCTGGGAAGATGTTGGGGTCAATTGTTAAGGATGAGACTATAGAGTATTTGCTGACACAGGACAAGATGGGACAAAGTCAACATGACTTCCTTAAGGGGAAATCCTGCCTGACGAACCAGTTGGAATTCTTTGAAGAGATTTCAGGTGGGATAGATAAACGGGATGGAATGGATGTAATATATTTGGAATTTCAGAGGTCTTTGACAGTGTGCTGAGAATACGGCTGCTTACCCAGTTAAGAATCCACGGTATTGCAGGAATGTTAATAGCATGATTAGAGCATTGGCTGATTGGTAGGAGCAGTGATTGGGAATGAAAATATCGTTTTTCTGGTTGGCTTACAGTGACTAATGTTTTCCACAGAGTTCAGTGTGTGACCGTTTCTTTTTATGTTTTTAATGATGGATTTGTTGGCTTTTTCCCCAAGTTTGCAGATGACACAACGATTAGTGAAGGGGACAATAGTCCTGTGGAACAGGTTGTCAGCAGAAGGGCAAGTTAGGAGAATGGACAAGAGAGTGGAAAATGAAATACTATAATGGAAAATGCACTTTGGTAGCGGAAATACATGTGCAGAGTACTTTCCAAATGAGGTTAATATTCAAAAATTTGAGATGCAAAGGGATTTGGTGGTGAAGAAAGAATGCAATGTTAGCATTCATTCCAGGAGGTCGACAATGCAAGAGCAGGGATTTGATTCTGGAGCATTATTATGCACCAGTGAGGCCACGGATTGTGAATTGTGCACAAATTTGGCTCCTCATCTAAGAGAAGATATGCTGGTTTTGAAGTGGGTTCAGAAGGGGTTCACAGGGATGATTCAGGGTCTGAGAGTGTTCTATTTGTATGCACGAAGCACAAGATGGACGATCTCTAAATATAGCTACATATTGGAAAATATGACGTTGTGGCCATCTCTGAAACTTCGCTAAACGATGGTTGTCATTGGGAGCTGAGCGTCCAATGATATACAATATAATCAGACAGATCGGTTCGAGGGATGGTGTGGCACTGTGTATTATAAATAACATTAAATCATAAGAAAGAGATAACATTGGATTGGAAGGTTTAGAGAATCCATGGGTTGAGTTAAGAAATGGAAAAGTGTAAAAGGACCCTAATGACAGTAGTTTACAGGCCTTCAAACAGCACCTGGGATGTAGATTGCAAATTAGAGCAGGAGATATTTAAAAAAAAAGCATATCAGAAAGGCAAAGTCATGATAATCGTTGGGGTTTTTAACATGAAAGTGCATTGGGAAAACCAGGTCAATACTAGAACTCAAGAGAGCGAAACTTTCGAATGTCTAAGGGCTGGATTTTTAGAACAGCTTGCTGTTTAGCCCACTAGGAGATCACCTGTGCTGGATTTGGTGTCGTACAATGATCCTGAGGTGATAAGATAGCCCGAGGTTCAGGAACCCTTTGGGAACAGTGTTCACAACATGATCGAGTTCACATTGAAATCTGAGAAAGATAAAATGTGTCAGTATTTCAGTGGAATAAAGGAACTTACAATTGCATGAGACGGGAACTGGCCAACATTGATTGTAAAGGGACATTTGCAGAGCAGCAATGGCTAGTTTCTGTATAAATTTGGGAAGTGCAAGACACACACACACACACACACACACACACACACACACACACACACACACACACGCACACACACACACACAAACACACACACACTCACACACACACACACACACACACACACACACACACACACACACACACACACACACACACACACACACACACACACACACACACACACACACATATCAAAACCAGAGTTACTGGGAAGATAGAGGATTGAGGAGCTTTTAAAGACTTGCAGAAGGAAACTAAAAATGTAATCTAGAAGGAAAAGATGAATTATGAGATGAAGCTAGTGACTAATTTCAAAGAACATACCCTTGTTAAGAATATAATGGATAAGAGGGAGTCAAGTGTAGAAATAAGACCAATACAAAATGACGCTGAAGATACTCTAATGAGAGATATAGAAATGGCAGAGGAATTGAATGAGAATTTGGCATCAATCTTTGCAGTTTGACAAGTCGGCAATATACCGGACATTCAAGAGTGTCAATGGAGTGAAGTTTATGCAGTACGAATTACGCTGAGAAGGTGCTCATGAGGCTGAATGGCCTGAATCTCCTGGAACTGATAAAATGCACCACTGGGTTCTAAAGGAAGTAGGTGGCGAGATAGTGAAGATATTAGCAACCTTCTTTCAAGAACTGATAGACTTTGGCACTGTGCCGGAGGGCTGGAAAATTACAAATGTTAATCCGCTATTTAACTAGGGTGGGACGCAGCAAAATGGAAAATATCGTCCTTTTAGCCTGATAGCAGTGGTTTGGAACCTGTTAGGAATGAGGTTGCGGACTAACCGAATTTACATGACAAGATAGGCCAAGCCAGGATGGTTTTCTGAAAGAAAAATTCTGCCTGAAAAACATACTGCAATTTTTTTGAGCAAATTACACGCAGGGAAGACAAAGGAGATGCAATAGACATGATGTACCTGGATTTTCAAAAGGCATTTGACAAGGTGCCGCACATGAGGCTGCTTAGTAAGATAAGCGTCCATGGACTTTCAGGAAAGTTACTAGCGTGGGTAGAGTAAAACGGAGAGTGGGACTGGAAGGATTCTATTCTGGCTGGCTGCTGGATACAAGCGGAGTTCCATAGGAGCTGCTGTTTTTTACGTTGCATATCAATAATTTGGACTCCGCAACGAAAGGATTTCTGGCTAAATTTGCCGATGTTACAAAGATAGGTGGAGGGATGGGTAGTGTTGAGGAAACAGAGAGACTTAAATAGTTTAGGGGATTGGACAAAGAACGGGGAAATGGGATACAATGTTGGAAGGTGTTTGTTCATACACTGGTAGAAGAAATAAACAGGCAGACTATTATATAGATGGGGAAGAATTCAAAGTTTAGTCAGTTTTGAAGAAGGCGAATGCAATGTTGATATTCATTTCTAGAGTTATAGGATATAAGAGCAGGAATGTTATGTATTGAGCCCACACTGTGTGCAGTTTTAGGCTCATTTTAGAAAGGACTTTCTGAGTTTGAAGAGGGTTCACAGAAGAATCACGATAAAGATTTCAGGAATGAGAGGGCTACCGTATGATAAACGTCTGGCAGCTCTTGGGATGTATTCCCTGGATTTCAGAGAATGAGCTGGCTTCTCATAGAAACATCTCGAATGTTAAAAGGCCTGCACGGATTAGATATGGAAAAGTTATTTCCCATTGTAGGGGATTCTAGGACAATAGGACACGACTTCAGGATTGAAGGGCATCCTTTTAGAACTGATATGCGGGAAAATTACTTTAGTCAGAGCATGGTAAATCTGTGGAATTAATTGCCACGAGTTCCTGTGGAGGCCCAGTTATTGGATGTACCAAAGGCAGAGAGAGATAAGTTTTTGATTTGCCAGGGCATCAAAGGGTATGGGGTGAAAACAGGGCAGTGGGGATGACTGGAAGAATTGGATCAGACTATGACTAAAGGTGGCACAGATCGGATTGGCTGAATGGATTACTTCTCTCATATATCTCATCGTCTTATGGTCTTATCATAGGAGATGCATTTGATAGGTCTGTGTCCGTACAGGCAGGAATTTATATGGATGGTCGGGGATCTCATTAAATCCTTTCGAATGTTTAAAGACCAAGAGAGAAAAGCGGAGGAAAGAATGTTTCCCATATTGGGTGCAAAGGAGGCGGGCATAGTCTCATAATAGAGGGGCGATCATTAAAATCAAAATCAGAAACGGAGTGAGGTTTATTATCACCAGCATGTGTCGTGAAATTTGTCAAATTAGTAGCAGTATTTCAATGTAAATCACAAAATAGAAGGAAAATAATAACCGTAATAAATCAATCAATCAATCAATCAATCAATCAATCATTCACTGTGTACTGCACATATATTGATTAGATTAAAAATCATGCAAAAAGCAGCAATAATATATATTGAAAAAGAGAGGTAATGGTTCAGGGTTCAATGTCCATTTAAAAATCGGTTGGCAGAGGGGAAGAAGATGTCCCGGAATTGCTGAGTGTTTGTCCTCATTCTTCTGTACCTTCTGGCTGATGACAACAGTGAGAAATGTGCATGGCCTGGGACTGAGGGTCCTTAATAATGGATGCTGCTTTTATGAGACACCGCTCCTTGAAGATGTCGCGGGTATTTTGTACGCTGGTACCCAAGATGGAGCTGAGTAAATTTACAACCCTCTGCAGCTTATTTCTGTCCTGAGCGGTAGCACCGGCCCCGCGCCATCAACCTGCATACCACGAAGTGGTACAGCTTGTCAGAACACTCTCCATAGTATATCTGTAGAAGTTGTTGAGTGTATTTGTTGACATATCAAGTCTCCTCATGCTCCTAATGAAAGATAGTGAATGTTAATAGATAATGAAAGTTAGTCTTTACAATGCCTGCTGAGACAGTGATGTGCCTCTCCTGTGAGACATGGCAGCCCTGGGGGAACTCCCCTCTCCCGCAGATTCACATCTGCCAGAACTGCCTGCGGCTGGGCGAACTGAAAGACCGTGTGAGGAATCTGGAGCAGCAGCTGGATGACCTTCGACTCATAAGAGAGAATGAGGCATCCATAGATTAGAGCTACAGGGTGGTAGTCACATCTAGGCTGTCGGAAGCAAGTAGTTAGGTGACATTCCGAGGGGGGAAAGCGAAGCAGAGTAGACAGTTAATGCAGAACACCCCTGTAGACATTCCCCTGAATAATAAGCTTACCGTCCTGGATGCTGTTGGTGAAGACGACCGACCAGGTGTGAGCCACGGTGGCAGGGCCTACGGCACTGAGTCTGACACTGTGGTGAAGAAGGATGGGACGGAGAAGAGGAGAGTTGTCGTCATTAAAGACTCTATAGTCAGGAGAGCAGACAGGAGATTTTGTGGACGTGAGAAGGAAACCCGCATGCTTTGTTGCCTCCCGGGTGCCAGGGTTTGGGATGTCTCTGACTGGGTGCATGACATCCTGGTACGAGAGGGCAAGCAACCAGAAGTCGTGGTACATGTTGGGACCAACGACCTAGGCAGGAAGAAGGATGAGGTCCTGAAGTGTGAGTTTCGGGAACAATGCAGAAGGCTGAAGAACAGGACCTCAAGGGTGTCGTTCTCAGGATTGCTGGCAGTACTACGTGATAGTGATGGTAAGAATTGGAGGAGATGACAGTTGAATGCTTGGCTGAGGAGTAGTTGCAGGGGGCAGGGTTTCAGATTTTTTGACCATTGGGATCTCTTCTGGGGCAGGTGGGACCTGTACAGATTTGATAGGTTGCACCTGAACTCGAGAGGGAGCAATATCCTTGCTGGTAGGTTTCCTAACATGGGTCGGGAGGGTATAAACTAATTTGCAAGGGGAATGGGTCCCGGAGTGATAGAGCAATGAGAGTAGTGCATGGAGTACAGCCAGATCTAACATATAGAGAGGCTTTGAGGAAAGAGCAGCAGAATAAATGGTATAAAGGTAATAAGGTAGAAGGGCTAAAGTGTGTGTACTTCAATGCAATAAGAATCAGGAACAAAGGGGATGAACTGAGAGCTTGGATATATACATAAAATTATGATGCAGTGGCCATTACGGAGACTTGGCTGCACTAGGGCAGGAATGGATTCTGAATATTCCTGGATTTCAGTGCTTTAAAAGGGATGGGGAGGGGGAAGGGGGGGATGGGTGCCATTACTGGTCAGAAATTCTATTACAGCTGCAGAAAAGGTGGGTAATGTAGCAGGGTTCTCTTTTGAGTCAGTATGGGTGGAATTAAGAAACAGGAAGGGAGCAGTTACTCTACTGGGGGTATTCTATAGGCCCCCTGGTAGCAGCAGGGATACCGAAGAGCAAATTGGGAGGCAGATTTTGGAAAGTTGCAAAAATAACAGGGTTGTTATCATGGGTGACTTTAACTTCCCTAATATTGATTGGCACTTGATTAATTCCAAGGGTTTAAATGGGGCAGTGTTCGTTAAGTGTGTCCAGGATGGATTCCTGTCACAGAATGCCATTCTAGATCTAGTATTAGGTAACACACCGGGTCATATCACAGATCTGTCAGTGTGTGAACATCTGTGGGACAGTGATCATCGGTCCCTGACCTTTAGCATTATCATGGAATCAGACAGAATCAGAGAGGACAGGAAATTTTTAAATTTGGGATGGGCAAATTATGAAGCGATAAGGCTAGAACTTGCGGGTGTGAACTGGGATAATGTTTTTTTCAGGGAAATGCACTATGGACATGTGCTCGATGTTTAAGGATCTCTTGCTGGATGTTAGGTATAAATTTGTCTCGGTGAGGAAGATAAAGAATGGTAGGGCGAAGAAACCATGAGTGACAAGTGAAGTGGAAAATCTAGTCAGGTGGAAGAAGGCAAAAATACATGAGGTTTAGGAAGCAAGGATCAGATAGATCTACTGAGGAATATAGGGTAGCAAGAAAGGAGCTTAAGAAGGGGCTGAGAAGAGCAAGAAGGAGGCATGAGAAGGCTTTGGCGAGTAGGGTAAAGGAAAACCCTAAGGCATTCTTCAATTATGTGAAGAACAAAATGATGACAGGAGTTAAGGTAGGACCGATTAGAGATAAAGGTGGGAAGATGTGCCTGGAGGCTGTGGAAGTGAGCGAGGTCCTCAATGAATACTACTCTTCGGTATTCACCACTGTGAGGGAATTTGATGACGGTGAGGACAATATGAGTGAGGTTGATGTTCTGGAACATTTTGATATTAAGGGAGAGGAGGTGTTGGATTTGTTAAAATACATTAGGACGGATAGGTCCGCGGGGCCCGACAGAACATTCTCCAGAATGTTCCACGAGGCAAAAGAAGAGATTGCTGAAGCTGTGGCTAGGATCCTTATGTCCTCGTTGTCCACGGGAATGTTGCCGGAGGATTGGAGGGAGGCGAATGTTGTTCCCTTGTTCAAAAAGGTAGTAGGGATAGTCCAGGAAATTAAAGACCAGTGAGGCTTACGACTGTGCTGAGAAAGCTATTGGAAAAGTTTCTTATTGATTGAATCTATGGAAATTTAGAGAATCATGGTCTGATCAGGGACAGTCAGCATGGCTTTGTGAAGGGAACATCGTACCTATCAAGCCTGATAGAGTTCATTGAGGAGGTGACCAGGCATACAGATGAGGGTAGTGCAGTGGATGTGATCAATATGGATTTTAGTGACTATTGACGAGGTTCCACATTATAGGCTTATTCAGAAAGTCAGAATGCATGGGATCCAGGGAAGTTTTGCTAGGTGGATTCATAATTGGCTTGCCTGCAGAAGGCAGAGGGTTGTTCTGGAGGGTGTACATTCTGACTGGAGGGTTGTGACTAGTGGTGTCCCACAAGGATCTGTTCAGGGACCTCTACTTTTTATGATTTTTTATTAACGACCTGTATGTGGGGTTAAAAGGGTGGGTTGGCAGGTTTACAGATGACACAATGGTTGGTTGTGTTGTAGACAGTGTAGACGATTGTCGAAGATTGTAGGGAGACATTGATAGGATGCAGAAGTGGGCAGAGAAGTGGCAGATGGAGTTCAACCTGGAGAAGTGTGAGGAGGTACACTTTGGAAGGACAAACTGCAAGGCAGAGTACAGAGTAAACGGCAAGATACTTGGTAGGGTGGAGCAGCAGAGAGATCTGGGGGTACATGTCCACAGATCCCTGAAAGTTTCCTCAAAGGTAGATAGGGTAGTTAAGAAAGCTTATGGGGTGCTAGCTTTCATAAGTATAAGGATAGAGTTTAAGAGACGCGATGTAATGATGCAGCTCTATAAAACCAGTTAGGCCATACTGGGAGTATTGTGTCCAGTTCTGGTCACGTCATTATAGGAACGATGTGGAAGCATTGGAAAGGGTACAGATAAGATTTACCAGGATGCTGCCTGGTGTAGAGAGTATAGATAATTCTCAGAGATTCAGGGAGCTAGGGCTTTACTCTTTGGAGAGAAGGAGGATGAGAGGAGACCTGATAGAGGTGCACAATATATTAAGAGGAATAGACAGAGTGGATAGCCAGTGCCTCTTCCCCAGGGCACCAATGCTCAGTACAAGACGACATGGATTTTAAGTAAGGGGAGTGAAGTTCAAGAGGGATATTAGAGGAAGGTTTTTCACTCAGAGAGTGGTTGGTGTGCGGAATGCACTGCCTGAGTCAGTGGTGGAGGCAGATGCACTAGTGAAATTTAAGAGACTACTAGACAGGTATTTGGAGGAATTTAAGTTGGGGGGTTATATGGGAGGCAGGGTTTGAGGTTCGGCACAAAATGGAGGGCCGAATGGCCTGTAATGTGTTGTACTATTCTATGTTCTATGTTCTATAGTCACTGACATGCCTTTATTACAACTGCATCGCAAACAGCAATAGGAAGACATTTCTTTAGCCAGTTAGACGATAAATAAAGGAGGTGTACGCTCAGTATACACTTCATCACGTACAGCATCACGTACAGTGAAGTGTACAGTATTCATCACGTACCTCAGGTCTTCTGTTACAGAAGCCCTTCCACTTATTCATTCAACGAGTTATTATACATTAATAATGCTCTTCTACACACCACTGCCGTAATGCATGGATATTTGTGTTACAGTTGCATTCCTATCATTTTTTTTACAAATCTGGCCGTACTCCGCCTTCCTCCCTCGTTAATAAGGAGTTTCTCATGCACAGAACTGCCGCTAATATCGTTGTCTGTAATCACTGGAGGATCTTTTGCTTGAAAATCCCAGGTGAGTTTCTGTTGACGGTCCAGCAAAGGAATAGCGGAACCACGGAGCTATTTATGTTGCGGGCTCGAAATGAGGATATAGTGCCTCGATCAAGGCGCCCATCGGAACATGGGGAGAAAGAAATAACCGGAATGCGGCGTCCACGTACTGTACCGTTACATTAACACCCCTTCCTTATATGGGAATCTCCAGGCGATCTAACAGGTATAGCGGATTATCGACGACACAGGCGGTTTCAACGAGAATGAACTCTGTTTAGTGAGAGTTTAAGGACAGTGCCTGTGTCACTGGGCCCATCTTTGATTCGTCCGTTCTGTTACAGGTGGGTTTTGGGAGCGGACCCAAGTGCAAAACACAGACACTGAGATAGTAGATACTAAACTGTGTTTATTGAGAATGACTAGGAAGGCCAGAAATGAAGACAAAATGTCAACATGGACGTAAAAGCTGGATAACAAACCGGTGAAATCAGGACTTAACTTAGACTCGTACTTCACTTGAACTCGGGACCTGGATCTTTACTCGGACACGGGACTTGGATCTCGACTCGGATACGGGGCTTGGATCTCGACTTGACTTGGAACTCGGAATAGACTTGACTTGACTTGGAACTCGGACTGGAATTCACTTGTCTTGGAACTCGGACTGGACTTGACTTGGAACCAGTAATTCACTTGACTGGAAAACAGCGCCTGGATTCGGACTGAAACACTAGATTGGACAGCGAAGAGACAGAACAACGAACTCGGAGCAGCGGCAAACGGCCGGACCCACTCAGCCGGAGGGGCTTGGACAACGAGGAGAGAAACCAAACGACAATATCTATTCCTATCTGTGCTCGGAGTGGCCGCAATCGAACAGCAATTCTCAGTCGACCATGAAAACGACGGAATTCGTGCCCTACTCAGAGCAGCGGCTAACAGCCGGCAACGCAGCTGAAAACAAACGAAAAAAACGACTGAATTCGCTAAGGCGCCACAAGCAACGAAGCAACTTAGAGTCCACGATTCTTAGCGGCTCCAATGTTGGTCCAGACATCTCGGCAGCCTAGAGCCTGAATGTGTCTGTCTGGTTTCCGGTGACAAGCTTTCGATAACTGGCTTCTGGTGTCGTCTCACTGGTAACTGGTTTCTGGTGACGAGCTTCTCGATGGGAGTTTCTGATCACGGTCCAGTCAAGGAATAGCTGAACCTCGGAGCCATTTATTTTGCAGGCTCGAACTGAGGATCAGGTGACTCAATCATGGGACTCAACGGAACACGGTGAAAAAGAACTAACCGGAATGCAGAGACCACGGACCGGACTGTGAACATGAATGCGTGGTCCTTAGACTCACCGTTAAAGTTGTGGACAGTGTGGAGGGCTGTCAGAGATTATAGCCGAACTTCGATAGGATGCAATACTGGGCTGAGAAGTGGCAGATGGGCTTCAAACCAAATAATTGTGAGGTGTTTTATTTTGGTAGGTCAAATATATTAGGAGAAGTTAGTATTAATGGTAAGTCTTGGCAGTGTGGAGGAGCAGACGGAGCTTGGGGTCCGAGTCCATAGGACACTCAAAGCTGCTGCTCAGGTTGATTCTGTGGATAGGAAGGGATACGGTGAACTAGCCTTCATCAATTGTGGGATTCAGTTTAGGGGCCGAGAGGTAATGTTGCATCTTTATGTGACCCTGGTCAGAGCCCACTTGGCGTACTTTGCTCAGTTCTGGTCGCCTCAAAGGATGTGGGAAACCATTGAATGGGTGCACAATAGATTTACAAGGATGTTGCATGGATTGGGGAGCATTTCTTTTCTGAATACGTTGAGTGAATTTGGCTATTTTCCTTGGAGCGACAGATGAGGAGAGGTGACTTGATAGAGGTGTATACAATGATGAGAGGCATTGATGGTGTGGATAATCAGAGGCTTTTTCCCCTAGGGCAGAAATGGCTAGAACAAGAGGACAAAGATTTATGGTGGTTGGAAGCAGGTACGAAGGAGATATCAGGGTAAGTTTTATATCACACAGGATGAAGATTCTGTGAAATGGGCTGCTGGCGACGGTGGTGAAGGCTGAAACGACAAGGTCTTTTAAGAGACTTCTGGACACGTATATGGAGCTCAGAAAAATGGAGGGCTATGGGTAACCCCGGTAATTTCTAAGGGAAGGACATGTCGGCACAGCTTTGTGGACTGTTTCCATGACGTCTGCAACGTGAATTCACAGCAAAGTCAGGAGACGTTTTATATTTTGCTGAAAAATGGAGACTCTTGTCGTGGTTATTTGAAATGACCAGGAGACGCAGGCAATTCTTCGAGAAGTTTAAACCTTTATTTGCAAACAAAGGCTGAGGCAATCAATGAACTTGTCACCGAAAGCCCACCGTGCTCCGGTGTCCAACATTTTTTATAGTGATTTCTTATCTCAGTTACATTTCAGTTTTATCAGCATACCCAATCAATTTTTAGTTGCATATCATCTATCCATTAACTAATCAATCGCTCCTACCTAGCTCTCGATGCGCCACTAGTATTTCATTCCAGTTCACATCTTGGGCCTCATTCCTGGCCACGGTTGTTTCTCAGTCAGCCTCCTTAACCTCCCTCACATTACATTTTCTGCTCGTACAATCCTGTCTACCACCGTTATATCTTAATAAGCCATGCTGCGCATAACATATGGAGTACATTTCAGCTAGTTAGTGCTGCTAGCTGAACAGGTGTTCTTTAACTGCCATAGTATGTATCTGAGTGAATACATGGTATCTAGTAAAACATTACATAGCAAAATGTGTCTAGTAAAATAATACATAGTAATATTCAATACATAAGAATGATTACATAGTGTAGTAAATAGCTAGTACATAGTGGTTATATTTCAGGTATATATAGTGATTATGTCAGATATATTTCTCAATATAATCCCCTCTTTGTGACCCACAGGGTCTCACACAGAAACAGAACACTCAGAGGCCGTTCACCAAAACCAAAATGAAGTCCAGTATTTAATCCCAAATCTGGGTCAACTACAATTTCCGTATTCGAAGATCAAAAAGATCTCTCTCTGTTACCCTAGGCTGCTGAGCCAAAAACCTGTCCCATCGTAGCTGAGACAGGGAAAAAGACAGACATTTTTGCGGACTAGTGTCCACATCATTAACATCCTCCAGTCCATTTGATGCGTCGCGCAGAATGTTGCAGTACATCATTGGTTTTTCTCCTTGTCTGGGGTCAGATTCAACAATTTCCAGGAGCATCGGGAATCGTTTTGCTGTCGCACGCACCATCAAAGCCTTGAGACATGGAAGAAAACAGCACAGAATAAGTGCACAACTTATCAGCACAATACCTGCAGTCATGGCTATTTTGTCAGCCACGCACCCCATCCCCCTAGTCTGCTGTCTAACCAGGCAAAGCACTGATGTCCCAATCCTGCATTCTGTTTGACCTCCTTCCGCAAATTCTTTAGTTTATTCATTGCTCTGGTGAAAGACCATTCTGGGCTAGTATTGTTCGGTATGAAAGTGCAGCATTGTTCTCCAAACATTACACACACGCACCCTTTTTCTGCCAAAAGCCAATCCAGTACCTGTCTGTTTTGCCACGCCATTCTGCTAGTTGCATCCAGCTGTTGCCCTAAGGCCTCCAGTGCATCATCAGTGTACTTGATGAACCTCTGTTGATTGTAGTATATATTATTTATCCATTCAACATTTCTGCTTACCCCTATCTTAATGTAGTTGTTGTCTCCGGATATCCATACCCCAGGCATAACCTTTCTCCAAACCGCTACAATGCTCACCTGCTTTACTAGGGGTCCTAGGTCTTTAGGCTGGTATCACTCATTTACCAGCAGTGTTATGTGGGGTACAGCTTCCGATATCCTGTACCATTCCTTCAAAAAGGTATTCCACCTGACTTGCAGGGCCGCCCCCTGCTTCCCAATTACTATGGCTTCCCATTTCAGGCGTTGTCAAATATCTGTCCTCATGTTCCATCTCCTCTCTACCTCCTTGTTCTGAGTCTCATCGAAAATTACAGTACAATGTAACTCAGATTTGGGCGTTACACCCTCAGGTAATATGGCCTGCACGCCCTGTTTCCACTTTTACCAGGTGGCCCAGTTCTGGTCTTCTATGTGCCCTATCCAGAAAACTCTGGCTCTCTTATCTTCTCGCACTATCAATTGAGCCTCTGCTCTTTCCACACTTAACTCATTTCTGGTGCATTCTAATTTTAATTCCAGTTTCAATAGAGCATATCTGCCTAACAAATTAATTGGAGTTCCTTTAGATACCAGTACTGGTAAAACAATTCCTTTATTTCCCATTCTCAAATGCACTGGAGCCGTGCACTGTGTCAACTGTGTTTTCACTGAAAACCCTAGCGTCTTAATAACTTTCCTGACATGGGAAGGTGAAGGGCATACTTAATCAATCCAGTATCTATCATCATTGGTGTCAGTTTCCCTTCTAACATAACCTGGACCATAGGTTCCTCCTCTGCTACCCTCGTTATCATTGGGTAATGTCCCTTCCAAACTCGAGAACTCGGGGCACCAGTAATACCTTGCATAGGGGTTTACAGGTCTTCTTGGACCCCCAGGAGCCGGCATGTGGCCAAACTGTGGCTCCCTTGCCATCGGCTCCTGCTGGTACGAGACGGGCCATGGTTTAAATGGGCAGTCTCTCTTCATGTATCCAGGCTGGCTGCATCACCAGCACAATCTTTTTGCCTCTCTAATCCTCTTTGCCCATAACTCCTCTGTCCCCCCCCCCCCTTACCTCCGCCTTGGGAGTTCCAGTCCTGTCTGGGCTGTTCCTTAAATCTACTCTGTCCCTGATAGGGCATCTGTGGAAATGTTCCTCTGAAGACATTGATTATTGGTATGGGGCTTTCTGGCCCTAGACTGACAGAATGACTAGTTCCTCCATCTAGCGGTGTTTCATTCACTTTAATGGCTGTACTCACACTGGTGGTAGCTGGCAGCATATTTTTGCTTTTCTCTTTTTCCTTCTTTTTCAGTTCTTCGAGCTGCATTTACAATAGCTTTTGTTGCACCGCTTCTTGTTGCTCAGCCAGCTTTTGTTTGTCTCTCCGATATTTCTCCACCGCGTGGACTACGTGATCGCTGAATGATTGTGGGGTCAGCGACGACAGCCCAACCACTTCCTCCAATTTAGATTTGACTTGCGGAGGCATTGCGTCCAGAATGCTTTCTCGGAACAGTGAGTTCAGAAACAAGCTATTCTCCACCTCTTGCTCAGTCTCCATTCTGCACCTTTTCAGCTGGTTTTCTACATAGGCTGCTGGGTTTTCAGTGTCTCCCAGTGGTCCCCTCTTTAAGGATTTGGGGTCCACTCTGGATGGATAAACCTTCTTGAGAGCCTGCCATACCCTCTGCCTCAGTGGATCACAATTGGCCCCATTAGTCTTTGGGCTGTCCACATTCTGTAAGCCAGCCATTTCCATCAGTTCTTTTAGCTTGGAAGTACCCGCCAACCTTATCAGCAGTGCCTTCAAATCTCCCACAGCCAACAATCATCCCGTTGTTTCCTCCTCGAAGGCTCTAATCCACTTTCCTGCCCCCTCGTGCAGACCAGGCAGAGTATTTTTCAGCCCTTCTAGGTCCTGGGATTCGCAAGGAATATACTGTACTTGTCCTGATCCTTTTACCAGCAGTGACAGCATTTCCTTCTCCCGTTCCATGTAATCAAGCTTCCTTCCTCACTTGGTTCTTCATCTATTGCTGGCCCTATTACTACTGGCTGCCACTCATACCTTCCTGGGGTATACCTTCTTCATTGCTCCCTCTCTCCTCTAGTCCCCTCTTCCATCTCCAATATCTGCCTCTCCGTCCTCTCTCGTCATTCCTCCAAACTCTCGCTTTCTACCTTCCTCCAACTTCCGCTCAACTCACTCCGTTTTTGCCGTCTAGACGATTCCTCTTCTCTTCTAGTCTGTCTGTCTCTACAGCATAAGCGATACAGCTCATAACCCCTCTTCTCGCTCAGCTGCTGTTGCCTTTCCAATTCTCTTTCCATCTCCCTTCTATCCTGTTCAATCATTATCTTTTCACCCTCTATCTCGTTTCTCAGCACCTCTCTCACCCTCTCATATTTCCTTCTTTACTCCTCAGGGTCTCAGACCTCTACTGCTCCCTGTCGGCTTACTGTTCCTGATATCATGGGGCACTGCTTGGGTGTTCTCTGCTCATATTAGGGAGGGGTCTTTCTACTTCTTTCAGATCCGGGTATGGTGCAGAAGCCCGGTTTCTCTTCGGCTTTTCCTCTCCCCCACCCCACTGTTTTTCCTGTTCCCTTGTGTCTTTTTCGTTTATTATCAATATCCTGCCAGTCATTCTCAATCTCTCTCCCTCCATCATAAAAAGTTTCAGTACTTCCATCTCCTGTTCTCACCTTTCCTCCCTTTTCTTGGACATCGTTTGGTTTATGATTTTTAATTAGTGCTTCCATCTCTTCGCGCAAGCTTAGATCGAAATTCCCTTCGTTTGGCCAATTCGTGCGCAGGTTTTTGGTTCTTTTTTTTTCCAATTTCTCTGAAATTGCAGTAATCTCACTTCTATCCACCGGGAATTTCTTGCACAGTATGTCTACTGCTGTTCCTTTTAATTCCGCCATGTTATTTTCTTCTCTTAGGTATTATTTCTTAAAAAGTCTCACAGTTCAAATACGTCCCTGTTCCTATCTCTACGCCTGGCCCTACAGTTTATTCTACCAGTGTTCAAGCAATTTATCAAATTCTTCTTACCTTCTATTCCGTTCTGCCCGAGCAGCCCCCAACCTAGGGCGATATTCACAGAACTTTCTCTTCACTTTCCCTGCCCGTTCTGCCCTTCGTTTCGTGCGAAGCGGTATCCACGGGGACTGACCAACAACGCGTGAAATTTTCTTTACTCAGCTTCTTATTAACTTATTCGTACTTACCCCCAATGCAGTGTTCTCGATCAATCTTCTGAGCCTCTTTTCAATATCTCAATTATGCCAGATTCTTTGGATCGGAGAGACCCTTCGGCAGTTCTACACACCTCTGAGTCCCCGGGACCCCCAAAACCAACAGAATTTTAGTCCAAATTGTCGCAAAAAACGCTTCCCTTTTCTCTGGGTGCACCCGTAATTCTGTTAGCTCTGTTCGGGCTCCCGAGGGATCCGGAAGCGATTCCTTTTCGCGGGTCTCTTTCCGATCCTGTTCGTGACGTCAATTTTGTCGTTGTTACTTCAAATGACCAGTAGAAATTTAAAACTTTATTTGCAAACAAAGGCTGAGGCAATCAATGAATGTCACCGAAAGACCTCCGAGCTCCAGTGTACAACATTTTTATATTAATTTCTTATCTCAATTGCATTTCAGTTTTATCAGCATACTCAATCAATTTTTAGTTGCATATCATCTATACATTAACTAATCAATCGCTCTCGATACGCCACCAGTATTTCTTTCCAGTTCACATCTTGGGCCTCATTCCTGGCCACGGTTGTTTCTTAATCAGCCTCCTTAACCTCCCTCACATTACATTTTTTGCTCGTACCATCTTGTCTGCCACCGTTATCTCTTAATAAGCCATGCTGCGCAAAATATATGGAGTACATTCAGCTAATTAGTGCTGCTAGCTAAACAAGTGTTCTTTAACTGCCACAGTATGTACCTAAGAGAATACAAGGTATCTAAAAAAACAATACATAGCAAAATGTGTCTAGTAAAATAATACATAGTAATATTCAGTACATAGGAGGGATTTCATAGTGACTACATAGTGTAGCAAATAGCTAGTACATAGCAGTTATATTTCCGGTATATATAGTGATTATGTCAGGTATATTTCTCAATGCTCTCTGCCTCAGAACGATATGCCCATAGAACATCACTGCACAGAAACAGGCATTTTGTTCTTTCTTGGCTGTGGCGAACCATTTTTCTGCCTAGTCCCACTGATCTGCAGCTTGGCCATATCCCTCCAGACCCCTCTAATCCATATACCCATCCAAGACTTATAAAGGACAATGTACTAAAAGCACTATTTACGACCATATCTAATTGTGACGCCTCTTTTACGGAATTTTGTAACTGTACTGTTTGATCGCTCTGTTCTACTGCACTCCTCAGTGTCCTACCATTTACCTTGTATGTTCTAGCTTGATTTGACCTTCTGAAGTGCAATACCTCACAATTGTCCGCATTAAGCTTTAGCTGCTCTTTTTCAGTGCATTTTTCCGGTTGGTCCAAATCCCTCTGCAAGTTTTGAAATTGATCCAATTTGCCACATTATCATCCAGATCATTGATATAGATGACAAATAACAATGGACCTGGCACTGATCCCTGTGGCACACCACTAGTCACAGGCCTCCACTCAGAGTAGCAATCCTCCACTACCACTCCCTGGCTTCTTCCATTGAGCCAATGTCTAATCCAATTTACTACGTCTCCATGTATACCAAGCCATTGAATCTTCCTAAATAACCTCCCATGCGGGACCTTGTCTAAGGCATTACTAAAGTCTATGTATACACCATCCACTGGCTTCCCTTTATCCACTTACCTGGTAACTTCCTCGAAAAACTCTAATAGATTGGTTAAGCATGTCGTACCACGCACAAAAAAATCTATGCTGTCTGTTTTTAATAAGCGCCTGTCTATCCAAATAATTGTAGATCCTGTCTCTTAGTATTCCTTCCAATAATTCACCTGCTACCGATGTCAAACTTACCGGCCTATAACATCCCGGTTTACTTTTTAGGCCTTTTTTAAACCATGGAACAACATGAGCTATCCTCCAATCCTTCGGCACCTGACCCATAGATATCGACATTTTAAATATTTCTGCCAAGACCCCTGCAATTTCAAAACTAGTCTCCCTCAACGTCTGAGGGAATACCCTGTCAGGACCTCGGGACTTATCTACTCTGATGTGCCTCAAGACAGCAAGAACCACCTCCTCTTTAAACTGAATAAGTTCCATCACCTCCCTACTTGTTTGCCTTGCTTGCATAGACTCCATCCCGGTTTCCTTTGTAAATACAGATACAAAAAAAAACATTTAATATCTCTCCCATTTCTTTTGGCTCCATACATAGCCGACCACTCTGATCTTCAAGATGATCTTGAAGATCTTCAAGATGATCTTGAAGATCTTCAAGATCTTCCAGTGACAAAATATGGATTTATGAACTTGCAAACAAATTTCAAGGGGAGAGCTGATGCAGTGTATGTCGGATGTTATGACAGCACGGCACCACTAGGGCACGAGTTAGTGATGACTGTCGAGAAAATTGCGTGAGAAACACGAACGAAAATATGGTATGGACTTTCTTTTAATGTTTACATCGGCAACATGGAAAATCATTGCATACCTGGAATATGGGTAATAATGTAGAATATATTGCGGTTAATCCTCTTGTGTAATGGAATTAAACGTGCAGTCTCCAGAGTTTGGTCTGTTTCTCAAAAGTTTAGAAATTTGAGGTATGACCCTGTTGAAAGATATATGTCCCAAGCGTAGATCTGAGATTGATCGAGCTATTGTGGAGGATCGAACAAGCGGCAACACCCATGAGGTAAACCTCTTATCATTTCAATCTGAGGGGCGTAGATATTAAGTCTCCGAAATGTTGGTGGATCTCCAGGAGTCTCAAGATATCAGATGGATATTGGAAATTAATTGAGAGTAAAGGTTAATTTGCACGAAAAAAGGAGCTGAAGCCAGCATAGGTCAGACATGGTTAGATTGAATGGTAGTGCAGGCACAAAGGGCCGAATGAGCTCCAATAATATTCACCACAATAATATTTACTAATGTTGGGAACAGTGTTACAACGCCCGAATGCCTTTGCTGAGACAAGAAGAAGCTGGCCCTTCTGCCCATCTAGTCCGTGCAAAACCATTAATCTTAATAGTACCACGTCTATCGCCTTGCACACCTCTCTCAATTTCTCCTGAAATTTGAAATTGAAACTGTTGCCAGCACTTCCGTTGGCATCGGTCAGTAATGAAATTCCCCCTCATGTTCCGCTTAAATATGTTCCGCCTTTCACTCTTAACCCGCGACCTCAAGTTATATTTTCACTTAATCTCAGTGGGAAACTTTTGCCTGTATTTACTCTGTCTGTATACATATTTCAAATCCCTCTAAGTAAACTCCCCTGATTTTTTATGTTTGAGTGAATAAAGTACTGACTTAATTTAACGTCTTCTGTAGTTGATGTCACCAGGTTTTGGCATCATCCTTGTTAATCTTCTCAATACCTTTTAAATCTTATTGACATATTTAATATAGGGAAATGACGACAACTGCACACAGTACTCCAAATTAGATCTCTTGCACATATTCAACGTGACATCCAAATTCTCATCGTCGGTACATTGATTTATGAAGGCCAATGTGCCAAAACATCCCTTTATGACCCAATCTACCTGTAAGGCCATTGTCAATGAATTTTGAATCTGTATGCTCAGACTCTTCTGTTATACTGTATTCCTCAGTGGCCAACCACTCATCGTATAAATCCTTTTCTGATTTGTCCAGCCGAAATGAATCACCATCCACTCCCCAACATAAAATTCTATCTGCCATTTTCAGCCCATCCTTCCAGCTTGTCCAGTTCTGGTGGCAATCTTTAGGGTTCTTTACTACAGCCCATTGCACCCACATGTCGATGTCACCCGTGAATTTGCTAATCCAGTTTACAAAATGAATTCCAGTTTGCTCATATCGCTTACAAGCAACATTGGATCAGGCACTAGTCGAAGACCTCCAGTCAGCTAGGCAAGCATATACTAACTTACAACCTCATCTTCAATGCCAGGTGACTGAAACTATTTGAGAAAGCGTCCACTTTCTTGTCGTCATCAGATTTCTTCGCAAGTCCCACAAGGAACTGTATCAGATTGGTTAGACGTGAAAAACCATGCACTAAATGATGTTGACAATTCCTAATCAGTCCCTGTCTATACAAATATTTAAGTATGCTGTAGACAACAATCATGTCCTCCGCTTTAAAATGTAAATTGTCCATAAAGTCACTGTGGCTTTTTCTCACTTCTATAGATACTCGGTCCATCGCCTGGATAAATACAGATGGAGAAATCCATTTAATCGGCTCCATTTCTTTTGGTTCCACAGAGATAACCATTCTAGAATTCAAACTTTGCCTCCTTCTCTCCTTTCACTTAATATACAAACATAGAAACATAATAACCCTAAAGCACAACACAGGCACATCGGCCAAAAAAACAGGTTTGAACATGCCCGCCGTTTTATCTGTACAATGTCCTGGGTATGTTACTCAAAATGGCCTCTTTGGTTTGTTACAAGTAGGAATGTTTCTTTGTCGGATAAGTGTTTCTCTAGCCGTTGTTTCACTTTAGAATGGCTGATATGGTAATTGTATTCATTTGTTAATCAATGGGGAATGTCATTGTGTCTTGTGATGCTGGGAACTTGGGGGAGGGGTTTTCGCGGGTTTTTTTGGGGGAGGCCGAAGAAGAGACTGAAGAAGGTGGACGTGTGCTGGACTGCTCGTAAGACCACCGGGGTGGTCCCAGGTGCGACGGCCGGATGGGTCGATTGGTTCGTTGATTGAGCTCCAACGAGTGCACTAAACAGACTGAACTTTGATAAGTGGCGCCTTTTGTTTTTTCCCT
This sequence comes from Hypanus sabinus, assembly GCF_030144855.1. Classification (NCBI taxonomy): domain Eukaryota; kingdom Metazoa; phylum Chordata; class Chondrichthyes; order Myliobatiformes; family Dasyatidae; genus Hypanus; species Hypanus sabinus. Next base: position 12,829,061 of record NC_082707.1, on the reverse strand, counting down.
TGTGTATATATATTGTATTGCTTACTACTCTTTTTAATTTTAGTAAACTCTTTAAAGTGTATTTCATAACGGTATTTGTTGTGGATTTGATACTGTTGGCGGGCTCGAGGCGTAAACTCGATTCTCACAGCACCTGCGTGTACGGGAGGTGGGTTGGAGAGTGGCTGGATCTTTTTTTTTCCCCTAGACATATACCAGCCTGTTGGGTAAGGGTTACATATCCAACATCTGCTCCACCTCTGCAGCAACCTAAACCAAGCATCATAAACACTTGCATTATCTATAGGGAGAAGCACTGTCGACGTTTCGGCCGAGACACTTCGAAGTGCCCTGACGAAGGGTCTCGGCCCGAAACGTCGACAGTGTTTCTCTCTATAGATGATGCCTAGCCTGCTGCGTTCCACCAGCATTTTGTGTGTGTTGCTTGAAATACCAGCATCTGCGGATTTCCTCGTGTTTGCTTTATAATTACTTTTTGAACAATAGCTTAACACAGACGAAATCACACAGCCCAATGGATCAATGCTCAGGGCAGTCACACAACATCCAACGAAATCGATCTCAGACAAGCCCCAGATGAAGCACAATCCTTTCCTTGGCTGCGTAAGTCAAAGGAAGATAATCTCCAGCCCCTGAAAAACTTGTGAGATTGAGCCACGAAGCCACCCCGAACGTCCTGTTTGGGTGGATACTGTGTAATCGGCTACCTTGTTACATATTAATGCAATGAAGTAACAGAAAGTACTCTGCATACGATTATAGAAATTACATTTACCAATGATAACTGAATGGTTAGTAAAAAAAAAATGAAGATGACGCCACGTATGTTCGTCGTGATGCGAGCTCCATTACAAATCTACAGTATACTCTTAATTTCTACAGTTTCCTTAGCATTTTCTGTTTAGGTAGCTGATAGTCACGTCAGTTACGATAGACAGACACTTGTGAGTATCGGAAAGACGGGATTTACTCACTATGTGCCGCCTTTCCTACACTGGAAACCGCTGCTTGCTTGATCAATGAGAGACTCATCTCTTACCCTACTTTGGAAGAAGCGCCAGAGGCGAGGGAGACGCGCCAGCGTCCTGGTGAGATTGAGACGGCTTACTAATTGGCCGCCGCTCCCTGGTATACTCCTGACTAATGTTCTGTCCCTGGCTGTACGAACTGAGAGCCAGAGTCTCCTATCTGCGGGAGACAAAGGAATGTAACGATTTGTCCTTTGAGGAGATCGGGCTGACGGAAGAGACACCGGATCAGGCTATCTAGCACTTTGTGTTTTCCTTGTTCCAGGCGGAAAGGTCGAAAAACCTCACTGGAAAGAGTAAAAGAGGAGAGGTATGTTTCATGGTCAACAATGCTTGGAGCGACCCCCAGTATGTGCATGCCGTCAAATCCTTTGGATTGCCAGACCTAGAATATCTAGTGCTGCTGTGCAGACCCCATTGGCTCCCTAAGGAGATCATGGCTGTTATCATCACAGTGGTGTACATTCCACCACAGGCTGATACTAACCTGGTTCTCATGGAATTGTACGAGACCGTCAACACGCTGGGGACTGCACACTCGGAGGCTGCCTTCATTGCGCCAGTGACTTTAGTCGAGCATCGCTGGCGGGAGTCTGTCTGAAGTTTGTCAGCATATCCAAATAAGCACTCGATGGCATCATATACCTGACCACTGCTATAGTTTCTTCTGCAACACACTCCTTCGCCCAGATTTTGGAAAATCAGATCACTCTTGAATCCTGCATTTAACAACGTGCAGGCGGAAACTGAAGCAAAAGGCGGATGTAGTTAAAACAGTCCACTGTTGACCTGTTCAATCGGTCTCCATGTTGCAGGACTGCTTCAGTGACGTCGGCTGGAATGTATTCCATAATGGAGAAGTCTCCGTGCTCACGGATGGAGACACGTGATTCACCCGGAAGTCCATCGACGATGTTTTCCCCTAGAGGTTGTTCAGGGTTTTCCCGAACCATTACCCTTGAATCAATAGTTCTGTGCGAGAAGCACTTGCCTCGCGATAGAGAGTCTACGCTGCCGGCAGACATCAGGAGCCGAAGAAAACCAGCTACGTTCTGCGCAAAACGATCAAAGCTGCGAAACACCAACATAGCAACAAAATTGAGTCCAAATCCACAACAATCACCGCACGTGACTTCTGAGGTGGGTTGCTTAAAGTCGCAGACTTCAAAGCCAAACGTAGTTGTGCTGCCAGCATCGCGATCACTCTCCCAGAATGGTTTAATCGCTTTTAAGCTCGGTTCGATATCGCTAAATCTGAGCCTCGGAGGACCGAGGCTCAGAGTTGCAACCTGCAACGCGGTCACCACTGAGGCTGAGATACGCAGATGTCTTCAACGAGTGGATCGTCAGAAAGCTACAGTCTCAGGCGGTATCCCAGGGCAGTACTCAAAATGTGCGCGGCTCAACAAGCAGGTGTGTTTACACATATCATTATTCTCTCCTTCTCTCAGTGTAGAGTGTCCTCCTGCTTCAAATTAACCATCATTGTCTCTGTACAAAAAAAAAACACGGTGACATGCCTGAACGACTGGCGTCCTTTGCACTCACCTCAATAATAAGATATAGCTTTGAAAGGCTGATCAAGGACTCCATCTGCAGCTTGCTAGCACGCAAACTGGGGGCTCTACAATTTGCCTACCGACAAAAGCGATCAACAGATGACGCAATAGCCACTGTTCTACATACCGGCCTTACACATCTAGAGAAAAATGATGTTTATGTGAAAATGGACTTGTTGGACTACAGGTCAGTGTTCAACACCATTATTCCATCCAGGCTCGGATCTCAGAGACCTCGGCTCCTTGGTAGAGATAGTTAAGAGCACCAAATTTCTTGGTGTTCAACTGGCGGAGAATCTCACCTGTTTCCTCAACACCAGCTCCATAGCAAATAAAGCCCAGCAGCGTCTCGACTTTCTGCGAAGGCTGTGGAAAGTCCATTTTCCACCCGCCATTCTCATCACATTTCACAGGGATTGTATTGAGAGTATCCGGAGCAGCTGCATCACTGCCAGGTTCGGAAATTGCACCATCTCGGATCGTAATACTCTGCAGCGGATAGTATGGTCAGCTGAAAGAACATCGGGGTGTCTCTTCCCGCCATTGCGAACATTTACACTACACGCTGCACCCGCAAAGCAAACAGCATTATGAAGGACCCCATGCACCTTTCGGGCAAACCCTGCTCCCTCCTAACGTCTGAGAAAAGGCACCGAAGCATTCGGGCTCTCACGACCAGCCAATGTATCAGTTGCTTCACTCAAGCTACCAGACTCCTCAATACACGGAGACTGAACTGACATCTTACTGCCCTATTGTCTTAATTATTATTTATTGTAATGCCTTCACTGTTTTGTGCACTTTATGCAGTCCTTGATAGGTCTGTAGTCTAGTGTCGTTTTTTTTCTCTCTGTGTTTTTTTTTTTTTGCAGTTCAGTTTAATTTGTGTATTGTGTCATGTAGCACCATGGCCCTGAAAAAAAACGTTGTCTATTTTTACTATTTTCTGTACCAGCGGTTATGGTCGAAATTCCAAAAAAAAGTGACTTGATTTGACTTGACACTGCCTTGTGCAGCTGGTTCCTAGACTTCCTGTCTGATAGCCGGCAGCTGGCAAGAATGGGCTGCTACACATCCACACCTCTGACTCTCAGCAGAAAAGCCCCTCAGGACTGTGTACTGAGTCACCTTCTTTACTCCCTGTATACCCATGTCCGTGTCGCCACCCAGTGCCTAGGACACTACATTGATTTGCCTAATCTCGAACAATAGCGCGGTGGCATACAGGAAAGATGTAATCTCTCTCATGCAGTGATCCAGTGGTGTCAAGAAAACAACTTCTCCGTCAATGTCGCACAAAATAAAGGAGCTGGTTGTAAACTATAGGAATAATGGAGACGGGTTAACCCCTATTGACATCAATGGATCTGGGGCCGAGAGGGTAAACAACTTTAAGTTCCTCGGCATTAACATCACCGAGGACCTCGCGTAATCTGTACTCACCGGCCGTGTGGTGAAAAAGGCACAACAGCAACTTTTTAACCTTAGACAGTTGAAGAATTTAGGTATGGGTCCCCAAATCATAACTCGTTCTACAGCGGTACAAGTCAGAGCACTCTGACCGTCTTCATTACTGAGTGGTAGGATATCTGTATCTCCTTTAATCGTAGTATTCTGCACAGAGTGGTGCACACAACTCAGCCATCTGTGGTTGTGAACTTCCCATGAGACCGGACATTTACAAAGACTGGTGTGAATAATAGGACTGGAGGATCATTGGGGACATGTGTCATTCCAGCTGCTACCACCTGGGAAAGGGTACAGCAGAATGAAGGCCAGGAGCATCATGCTTTCAGGCAGCTTCCTCTGCCAGGCCATCAGACTGATAAACTCAAGTCGATTTGTAGCATTCATTGACTGTTCTATGATTAATTATAAATTATTATGTTTGCACATTCAGACGGAGACGTAACGTAAAGATTTTTTTCTCTTCATGTATGTGAAGGACGAAAGAAAATTCAATTCAATTTAAATCAATGCAATTAAAAGGAAAGGTGCCAATTCTAATTAAACAGTCAAATGTGCACCAGTTGGACATCACCTTGTACTTCTCTGCCACTCACTCCCTCTGTCAATGTGAAAGCACACACCACCGTCCTAATGTCGCTCAAGATCCATGTCGAACAAACAGAGCTCCCACCAGATCGGATGCTACAACTGGATCTCGCCCAGCGAATCTTCTCTTCATCTCCTCTCGAAAGAAGAACTCCAAGGCCAACCTTAATGTACCTCACCATAGAAATGTCCTCTTAATCGGACCGTCCTCATTAGCTGGCACACGTTTATCTTCACTCTTGCCTTCAATGGTAAACCAATCATGAGCTGAAAACAAGCAACTTGCACAGAACACCTCAAAATGAAAACATATAGTAACGAAACCCAATTTCCCTCGGGATCAATAAATTATGCCTGTCTGTCTGTCATATAGCATAACAGTAAAATAATATGAACCAGGGTATTATACATAATAATACCGAAAATATAAGCTGTAAAGAGGCCCTGCAAGCAGAACTGTAGGTCGCAGTATAAGTTCACCGTAGTGATGCATGAGGTTAGTCACGGTGGTTCGGACATCGGATTATTAGGGGATAATAAACTTTCGTGAAACTCCGGAGGCCGAATGTTTCTCTAGCGTATGTCCAAAAGAGAAGAGAACATGTCCTGGTCAGTGGGGTGATCCAGATGGTGCTGTCTTATGTCAGTTTTGCACGTAGGTGTATTCAATGAAGGATAGGATTTTACCTCTGATTGACTAGGCTGTACCCATAGCTGCCTATATCATTTTGTATTGTTCTCCTGGGCATTGATGTCTCCAGCTATAATTGTTTTCTGCATTTGTTATTTAAATTAGAATTGATTTCTGCCAGTCATTGTGGGACCAGTTGAGAATGTCTAAATTACATACCTGCTGTCAATTATTAGCAGTATAAAACATTCACGTTCTTTTGCGTTCGTTCTTATTTCATTTGAAAGTGCATACACCCTGCTGGGCATGCACATTTCTCTGCTTCCATTACATGTATTTTTTTGTGAAATTCCCAAGGTATTAGTCAGATGTGTTGACTTTAATACTTGAGTCCCTCAGGTACAACATCATCATCATCGGAAACCTAAATATTACAAGAGTGGCTGCGGTTTTAAACCGCTTTGGGACGTCTACAGATCATGTTGGAATAAATATAAATCCACGATATTCTACTCGCCGTGACACATCCCTGCAACAGCGCAATGAGTCTGCTTCTGCTTTTTGTGTTCCTCGCCGCTAATCCCGAAACACATGGGACACTCTGCAAGCGTCGAGCAAAAACCAGTTTGCCTCACTTAGCCAAGGATGGTGATATCGTCCTTGGCGGAATATTCACCATACATTTGGATCCGATTAACGATTTCCATACATATGCTTTTACCCCGAAGAGCCCGAGATGCAAAAGGTGAGTTTGCCTCTTGTAAACCGACGCTTGGTCAGCACTGCTTTGAATAGAAATCGCTATTATGCATTGAACAGATCTTTCACTTCGACAGCAAATTATATTCTAATAATTTTGTGTACTCTTATCATTATCCTTTATTGCTACACCACAGCTAGTGGAATAATCATTTTACGATTACACTTCAATGTGGAATGAGCGAATTGAATTTTTCATGAGTCTTCACAAACATAAGTCTATTATTCAGCACCTCTGATGTCACTGTACGATTAAAAAAATCGTGGCTTGAAAAAACCCAGCTTTGAATAAAAAAGTATATGTTACTTTACTTCCCATATGTTTGTGTTGAACAACATAACCTGGTCTGGCTTCCAGCTCAATGATATAACAAAAAGAGAGCTGCAGGTGTACGTCCTCTGAAGGACGTGGTTGATGAGATAGCACTATGCCTATTTTAGGAATTGTGTAGTCACATAAGACAATGTGCCGATTCAAACGTGACTAACATGCTTCATTCTGCATTAGTTAATGGCTGTCCACTGTGCGGCTACATATTGGGTGTTGAGTATTCTATGAGAGAAGTTGGGTATTCCAATGGAGACATTAATCCAGTGAAGAAGCGAGCGGCGTCAGGTGATGGAGTTACCAGTTAATCTCAAGAAACTGCTGAAGGAACAGGCAGGATATGAATAAGAAAAAATGACTGACGATATTTCGGATGGACAAATGCACCAAGACCACATCCCACCTGATACCGTCAGTTCCTCTAGTAGCTCTTACGTATTTTTCCTTTAAAATTAAAGCCCTCACTTATCAGGACATCAGGCAGCGTTTTAAATATATTCGTTGGCATCTCACGAGGCATATTTTTGCTTACTTATTTGGTCACGGCTGCCTGGGGTGTTTTGGGCTTTGCGATACAGCTTCTGCATTCTCTTTAAATTTCAATTTAGAAGAGGGTACTCCGATGAAATGTCTTCAAGTACAGAGAGACAGACCACTGGTGCTTTTTACACAGGTCATACAAAGTTGCGTGCATGTTCAATAGCAAAGCTGGGGAAAAGAACTCCGCTCTACAGTAGTATTGCCAATAATCAGTCGGAGCATCTTTCCCATTGGCGTCACTCGATCTTCTCGACCAATTATAAATCCTCTCCAGTTTATCGTCGTGATTTTATGTCGAACTCGCTTACCAGAAAATTTCAGTTAAGTCTGTTATGATGGATTTATCTGATTCTCCAGATGGGCGTAATCGCCTGCTGTGTGAGAACTTGGCTCGCCACCGTAAATTGGACGTCGCTTCACAAACAGGTCACTGGTAGAGATTCCTCTCGCCATCCGTTGACGACGTATAACAACCTTATTTTGCATTCTGCAGCGCTAGGCGTATAATGGAGGTGGGTGTGAAATGGGACAGTGACATTCTTTGGATTCTGTCGAGTTATATGAACAATGGATATGGTTGTGTAATGGGACAGACACAGAGGACTGGGTCAATAGGGCATGTAAAACCATTACAATTAGTTCGGCACCTCTCCTTTAGCCGACGGTCCTGAACTATGCAATGTTATATGTGTATTTACATTGACGTTAAATCATGCAGAACTAATTTCTGAACTATTGTGGGAAATCACGGAAAATTGCTAAGCACGTTTATCCTATGATGTATTATGTGTCAGCCCAACCACACTTTCAATTACTACATGCTTCCATGTGAATTGTGTTCAGCGCCACCATAATATAAAACCACTGAAGGAAGATTCTGACCATCCTCTGACAATGAAATGACGTTGATTATTGTAGAGCGACCACAAAACATCGTATTGCCTTAACACAATCCATCCAGGTTACATTGACTCAGGAGATTCAATCGAAGCTGAAAATATTGAGAAAAACAAACAAAAAAAGAAAACTCTGTTGGAACTCAGCGTTTGAAGCATCATCTATGGGGGATAATTAAAGAGTCCAGTTTTGGGAGCAGGCACTTCATGATTTGAGAGAATGCTGGCTTGCAGCACTGGGCACATGTGAAATACTGCAGCTGACCTTTCTCGATCCTATGAAAGGTTCCAGCCCAAAACGTAACTGTTCATTTCCCTCCGCAGACATATCCAGAATTACCGAGTTCCTCCAATAGTATTTGCGTGATTCTTTTTCCTAGTTTTTCAAGAACCTCGGAGGTCAGCTGTGCATGACCAGAAATATGATTCGTCTCGAAGCTCCCTTGTGGGATGCGTTGACTCCTATTTACTACGAAATGAAGCGTGTCTGGTTTGTTAAGCTGGTAGTTGAGGAAATGATCAATAAGCAGTGTGAATCCTGGTCAGAGGTCAGTGTTCTGAGCGCCCTTAATGGGCAACCAGAAAACAATTACATTTTAAGTCTTTGACGTAATATCTTGTTGAATTACGAATCTGTCGACCTTTATCACCTCGTTTACATTTATTCCACAGTTTTGAATTTGAAAGCTTCCGACTGGCACAGACAATGATTTTTGCCATTGAAGAAATAAACCAGAATGCGAAACTCCTCCCGGGAATCGCTCTCGGATATCAGATCCACGATGACTGCTCGTCCTCCGCGATCGCCTCGAACGCTGCTCTTACTTTGATCAACGGGGAAGAGGAATCAGTTGAACACCTTGAATGCAGAGGCTCTTCCAACGTCGCTGCCATTGTTGGATGCGATATGTCTACAAGCTCCATTGTAACGGCAAGGATAATGGGATCCTTTGGCATTCCACTGGTAACGTGTCAAATATTTAATTGCATTTTTTAGCATGGCGGTACCATCTCCTTATTACCAAGGACAAAAACAATAGGTCCCTCACATTTCCACCAGAAGCAATGATGCGCCAATCACCTTCGTAAAACAACCAAATTTTAGAACATAGTACATAGTACAGAGTACAGCTCAAAATCAAACCCTTTATCCCAAAAATGTTCTGCCGAACTGCTTACACCAATAATTAAAGGAGTAATTAAACTAGTCCCTTTTGTCCACATTGTCAGGGTCACTCCAGTCTGTGTACAGTGTGTGCCAAAGAGTGTCTTAAACGTTTGTGTCGTATTTGCATATGCCACTATCCCTGACAGCAAGATGCAGGAACATCCACACTCTGGGTAAAGCAAATGCTCGGCAAAGCTATTTTAAACATAACCCCACTCAACCTAAATGCAGGTAATCTGACATTGGATATTTTAACCTTGGAAGGAACATACCGGTTGTCTCTCATAACTTTCTAACAGGTCTCTCCTAATATTCAGCCACTATATGTAAAAAAAAATAAGTTTACCCAGACTTTCCTCACAGCAGATATCCTATAATCCAGACAGCATCCATTATACCTCTCATGCACCTCCTCCTTAGCCTCGATCTGGTTCCTATAATCGAGCGCCAGAATTGAATGCAATGGTTCTGTTGTGCCTAACCAGAGCTTTATTACCAAAACAATAAGTAGCTTATGATGCGTTGAAAATTACGTCCGTTATCCTGATTATATATTTTTGTCTAGTCTTCATGTTGTGTATTCTACATTGAGTTATGTACAACAGAAAAGGATTAAAACCAACCACTAGAGTTACATCGGTCATATACAGTTAAAAACCGGATCGAGGTATTCATCACTTTCACTTCTCTGCAGGTTAGTTACTATTCCACCTGCTCCTGCCTCAGCGATAAGCGAGAATACCCGACGTTTTTCAGAACCATCCCCGGCGACCAATACCAGTCTAAACTCCTTGCAGACCTAGTAAGAACATTTGGCTGGACTTGGATTGGAACTATTAGAAGTAACACGGATTATGGTAATTTCGGAATGCAAGGATTTGTGGAACATGTGGAAAAGTTTGGAGTTTGCATTGCCTACTCTGAGTCCTTTTACAGGACCGACCCGCCTGAAAAAATCAGTAAAATTGTCCAGGTGATTAAGCAGGCGTCTACTAAAGTGGTAGTGGCTTTTGTCCATGGTGGTGATATGCGAATTTTGTTGAATGAGATTTGGCGACAAAATGTAACCGGCATACAATGGATTGGAAGTGAGGCGTGGGTTACAAGAAATTTTCTTCCGGCTAAAGAAAGGGCGATCTATCTTACCGGGACAATTGGTCCAGCTACCCGAAGGATAGAGATAAGTGACCTCAGAGATTATCTTCACAACGTTCATCCTTCAAGTTTTAGTGGTAACATGTTGGTGACAGAGTTTTGGGAGACTTTATTCGCCTGTTCCTTTATCACGGACAACGGCACACGACCAGGGAACTCGCCTGGTCACGTTCGGCAATGCACTGGAAATGAACAGATGGAAGGGATACAAAATAGCTACCTGCCAGCGGTAATGGACGGGACTTCGTACCACGTATATTCAGCGGTCTACTCCATCGCTCATGCACTCCACGACCTGTTAACCTGTGTAGAAGGTGACGGTCCCTTTACGAATAAAACATGCGCGCATATTGCAAATTTCGAGCCTTGGCAGGTAGGCATGTACTTCCTTTAGCAAAGTAAGCGCCTAATTTACATCGCGGGCAGATATGTTTGTAGTTTGCTGCTTACATCTTTCGATTTTCATATGCGGGTAATCAACTACGGAGGATTATGGGTTGGCAAAAAATTCTTTTTGTGACGTCCAAACTACTTTTTTCTTTTTTTCTCAGAATAGGGTTCCAAATGCAAAAATGTCAGCCTGTTGTTAAGTGTGGAATAGAACAGCTAACGTATAGTTATGCAATATTGCCCAATAGCAGTGTGAATCGTGTTTCGATAATTTGAAGAGGATATTAGCTGAAGGATAAAATTTGACACGAGCTCTGGTGCCAATCTGCTGCTTTCCAGAGAGTAAATCCACTTGTAAATGACTCCTGCATTTTAGCTGGTGGTGAAGAGGTGCATTTTCACATACTGTACAACGAAACGGTATGCTCTTCTTCCAATTTGTAACTGGCGTGCAAGTGTAGTGGACGAGTTTGAGTTTCTACCTTCGATCTACTGCAACCATTTTTTAATTTCCTGTTTTTTTTTCCTGGTGAACCACGGCAAGTACAATAATTCCTTAGTCAACCTCCAGACTCCTGAGAAATTTCCTCGGTATATTTCTGCCTTCCTCCAATATCAATGCCGATTAACAAACTGCTGGAGGAACTCCGCGGGTCAGGTACCATCTGCGGATGTAACTGGAAGGTCGACCCAGTCCCAGCTACAAATGCAACGTAAACTTTTGAGGACAACTCGCCGGACTTCCTGTTGCCTGTTACTTCAGGATTTTTTTACTCCCGATCATCTGCAGTCTCAAATATAGATATCTTCTTTATGTGCTACTTATCATGCAACACATTTTTGTCACTCACTTTACAGAAAATGTGTATCTCAATAATTACGTTTCAGAATCGGCACGCCCCGCTTAAATAATAGTCTCCCTTGTTTACTTCCCCCCCTCGACCCCCACCCCATCCCCAGTTGCTGCACTACCTCCGCACTGTGAATTTCACAGCAAAGACGGGAGAAACCGTATATTTTGATGAAAATGGTGATCCAGTGCCAAGATACGATTTCGTGAACTTACAAACAAACTTAAAGGGGAGCGTCGACATTGTAAACGTCGGATATTATGACGGTTCGGCTCCGCCAGGTCACGAACTAATGCTAAATGTCAAGGAAATCAGCTTTAGCACGTCTGGAAATACGGTATGACCATCATTTCCCATATATCTACGCTGGTGAAATGGAAAATATTTGCATGCTTAAGTTTAAATTGAATTTAATTGAATTGGCTTCATTCCTTACATCCTTCACCTATATGAGGAATAGAAATCTTAATGTTACGTCTCGTCTAAATGTGCAATGTGCAATTTATAGTAATTTTTAATAAAGAATATGTACAACAGGACAATAAAGATTCCATAGAAATACAACTGTATCAGCGTGAACTTAACAGTCTGATGTCCTGGTGGAGGATGCTGCCCCGGAGCCTAGTGGTCCTGGCTTTAGTGCTTCACTACTGTTTCCTTGATGATGGCAACTGGAACAGGTCACAGGCGGGCTGATTCGCTCCCCAATAATCCTTCGGACACTTCGCGTGCACCTGCCTGTGTAAATGTCCTAGATAATGCACGATGATTTTTCTGCAGTACGGCAACAAATTTAATTAACAGATTGGAGCTGTGGGTGACGACACAGACATGGGTATACAGAGGGGGTCTGAGAAGACAGGCCTAAAGAGCTCCTATGTTGATGGTCAGGGGGCAGTGTTGACCTTACTCGTATTACCTGCTGGTGATCTGAAAGAATGTTCAGGATCTAGCTGCAAAAGGCCGAGGTCTCTGAACTTCTTATGAAGCCTGGCCGGAAATATGCTATTGAATGCTGAAATGTAGTGCAGAAGCAGTATTCTCACTTTACAATCCTTCTCCCCAGCTGTGTAAATAGGGTGTGTAGAACTGTGGCTGTTGTGTCATCTGTCCATCGCTTCTATCGGTGGGTGAATTGTAGAAATAGATGCTGCTGAGCATTCTCCAGCGTAAAGCAAAGTACCATGCTATCATTTCCATCTGCTTTCCTAGGAGCTTAAGAGAAGGAAAATTACCTTATCAAGAGAAATAGGCTCTGAATGTAAATTTTCAGATTGGGTGAGCATTTGAAGAGTATCCAACAAGGGGATAACGTCGTAAGGTAAGATGCTCATCATTCAAACTGAGAAGCGTAGCCTGTCTTCTCCTGAGATGTGTGTGAATATCTGGAATTCCCTGCCCCGAGGGTGCTAATGGCCAGATCACGAATTATTCCAAAGATGGGGTCAGATATATATTTGAATTGAGGATAAAGCAGAAATGGCAGAAAATCGGATTAGAGGCCAGAGTACATCAGCTATGAACAGACTGAATGCCGTGACGGGCTCAAAGTAACGAATAGGCTAATATTTTATTACAGTGGGCTTGTGTGACTCTACATGATATTTCTCTTACCACAGCAACATCTGCTAATCTTAAAACAGTGATGTTTAATGACATATTGGCTTTGCGGATTCAAGGAGGCACTGGGTCACAGAACAGTGCAACACAGAAATAGGACATATAACCATATAATAATCACAGAACGGAAATAGGCCATCTCAGCCCTTCTATTCCGTGCCGACGCTTACACTCACCTATTCCCAGTGGCCAGTACTCAGCCCATAGCCCTCCATTACTTTGCTGTCCAAATACCTATCCAATTGTACTTTAAATGACAATCCCGAACCTGCCACTATCACTTCTACTGGAAACTCATTCCACACAGCTACCACTCTCTGAATAAATAAATTCTCCCCGGTGCTACCCTTAAACTTTAGCTCCACAGCTCTCAAATCATGTCCTCCTGTTTGAATCCCCCTACCCTTAATAGGAAAATCCTATCCACGTCAACTCGATTTATCCCCCTCATTATTTGAAATACCACTATCAAGTTCCCCCTCAACCTTCTACTCTCCAAATAATAAATACCTAACTTGTTCAGCCTTTCCCTGTAACTTAGGTGCTGAAACCCAGGTAACATTCTGGTAAATCTTCTCTGTACTCTCTCTATTTAGTTGATATCTTTCCTATAATTCGGTGACCAGAACTGTACATAATACTCCAAATTCGGCCTTAACAATACCTTGTACAATTTTAACATTTCATCCCAACTCCTGTACTCAATGCTCTGATTTAAAAAGGTCAGCATACCAAAAGCTTTCTTCGCCACCCAATCCACCTGAGATTCCACCTTCAGGGAACTATGCACCATTTTTCCTAGATCACTCTGTTCTACTGCGTTTTGCAAAGCCCTACCATTTATGATGTATGTCCAATTTGGATTAAACCTACGAAAATTTAGCACCTCACATTTATCAGCATTAAACTCCATCTTCTATCGTCCAGGCCACTCTTCGAACTAGCCTAAATCTCTCTGCAAGCTTTGTAAATCTACTTCATTATCCACAACGCCACCTATATTAGTATCATCTGCATACTCACTAATCCAATTTACCACGCCATCATCCAGATCATTAATTTATATGACAAACAACATTGGACCCAATACAGCTCCCTGAGGCACACCACTAGTCACCGGCCTCCAAACTGACAAACAGTTATCCACCACTGCTCTCTGGCACCTCCCATCTAGCTACAGTTGAATCCATTTTACTACATCAATATTAATACCTAACGATTGAACCTTCCTAACTAACGTTCCATGCGGAACCTTGTCAAAGGACATTTGGCCTATCTGGTCTGTGCCGAACTACCATGCACCCTAATTGCATTGGCCAGCACATGGTCCATAGACATCCAAGCACGCTCCATCCACGTACATTTCCAAACTTCACTTAAATGTTGTAATCAAACCTGCATCCAACAATTCCGCTGGTAGGTTGTTCCACATGCTCACCAATTGCTGAGAGAAGAAGATCCCACTTATATGTGCCATAAGCATTTACCCTTTCACCTTTAACTTTTAATGTCTAATATCACCTCTTTGTGCAACATAAAACCTACTTGAATTTACCCTATCTCTATCCCACCTAATTCTGTATAGCTCTAAGAAACATCTCCTCACACTTCTACGTTCACAGCATGAACCTCTTCAAAATTTCTTTATAATCCATGTCCTCAGGAGCCTTTTGATGTCCTGGTAAGTTTACCTTTCAATCCTATTTACATCTTTCCTGCACGTAGCTGACCAAATCGGCACACAATACCCAAGCCCCAATCTAGATGTCATCCACAATTTGATGATCCCGATTACAACATTATCATCCGGATGGTTGAGATAGATGACAAGTAATTCCGGGCAAGCACTAGTGACTGTGGCACATGACTCATATACGAAATCATGCATTACAACCCTATGACTTCTCCCGTGACGATAATTTACTACTGATCCTGAATCTTCTTCACCAGCATCCAAAGAGGACATTGGTATGTGCCTTGTTGAAGGCCTTGTAGACAACATTCCCTCTCTTCCCTGCATCAAGTATCTTGGAAACTTCCTGAAAAATTCTATAATATTGCCGAAGGACGTCAAACAGTACCTGTCTATCCGAAAACTTATATACAGTATCCAGTCCTTTAACATACATTCCAATGACTTACCCAGTACTGATGTCATCGGTAACTTTTTTTGTTTTACATTAGATTAATTACTCTGGATCCGAAACTTCGCAGTTTCAGTTCCGCTCCTTTTTATGTGATATTATTATGCAGCAGGTTTCACGCATTTACGCTTCCGGCAATGTTCTAAAAGTCTGTTTTTACGTGTACTGAATCGAAGACTCAGTTAAAAACTAACACGTCTGGAAATGCATTATTCTTTTCTTCTACGTCGGTGAAATATAAAATAGTTGTTTAACTGGGATACATGTGACGTGCTTGGAATTTATGGTGAAATTAAAAGAAGAGAGCGGGGACAATCAGTATTCTTTTGCGCACTGCAGTAACCAAGGGGACATTGGGTTGTGTATAATGTGACACTTATTTCATGACATTAGATTAAAGAGGAGTGGCCATTCTATGAGTGGGTCTGTGTTAGGGTAAGGCATCGAGGTTTGGCTTCTTCGAGTTTTTGTCGAGGAGATGCAGAGGCCATTTCAAGAGTTTTTTTTTTGGTTATTTGTTTTTTTTTTCATTCATCTATCTTGCACACTTAAAGTAGTGGAATTGCCAAACAGGATAATGGGAATGCTACTCTTCTGGGATGTCAAAAGGCAGAGGGACCTACATTTTCGCTAAAGACTATAGATCCAAGAGATGGGTCCAACTGTAGCTTTTAACAGACCATGTTAAGGAGATGGAGTTGGAACTTGATGAACTGCGGATCATTCGGGCCTAGGACACAGGTAAATGAGTGATATTCAGGTGGAGAAAGTGCATAGGCAGCCATTGAAGAGTACCACGTGGCCACTCTCTGGCTATCAGACAGGATCTGTGTCTCTGAGGTGGGGATTCAATAAGAGACGAGCTGTATTAATAAAAAACGGTTCATTAGGGAATCAAAAGTGGGGGCGTTGCCTCGTGAAAATCGGAGATGAGTGGGGTTGGGGGAGGTACGAGAACACAACCTGATTTCTGGAAATTGACCAGAGATGTTACGCGAGGTCATGACTATCGAAGTATTGAGCTGAATGCAGAGGAGCTTAGCGATGACTCGACGCCAGACAGTCGGCTGCTGGAATAACGCTTTCATTCACGGATCGTCGGCATTAGGACCTGGATCGGCAGTCACCCTTTGCTGAAGGTCGGAGTTGATATGGCAGCTCTGCTCTTAAGCAGCGAAAACTCGTTTCCCATATGCTGAGATTTATGTGATTACTGGACTGGACTGTATTGGTTTCCTGCCGCTTACATAAGAAATAAGAAATAGGAGCAGGAGTAGGTCATCCGGCCCATTGAGCCTACCCCGCCATTCAATAAAATCATGGCTGTTCTGTCCGTAAACTCTGCTCCATCTACATGCCTTCTCCCCATAACCCTTAATTCCCCTACTATGTAAAATGCTATCTAACTGGTTCTTAAATATATTTGCTGAAGAAGCTTCAACAGCTTCCCTGGGCCGAAAATTCCATAGATTCACCACATTCTGGGGAGAAAAGACAGCTTATTCGCATCTCCGTCCTAAATCTTCTCTCCCAATTCTTGAGGCAATGACATGAAATTCTAGTGTCACCTGCCAATGGAAACAACTTTCTTACTTCTATCTTATCTATCCTTTTCAAAATGTCGTATGTTTCTATAACAGCCACTCTCATTCTTCTGAATTCCAGACAGTATAGTCCTAGGCGACTCAATCAGTCCTCATAGTCTAACCCCTTCCTCTCTGGAATCAACCAGCTGAAACTCTTCTGCGCTGCCTGCAAAGGCAGTATATCCTTCCTCAAGTATGGACAACAGAACTGCACACAGTACTCCAGATGTGGCGTCAACATTACGCTGTATAGTTGCAGCATGACCTCCTTGCCCTTGAATTAAATCCCACTAGCAATGAGGGCCAACATTTTGTTTGCCTGCTTAATAACCTGTTATACCTGCAAGGCAACTTTTTTGCAATTCATGCATAAGTACTTCCAAGTCCCTCTGCACAACAGCCTACTGCAGTCTTCCACCATTTAAATAATAATCTGTTCTTCTATTATTCCTTCCAATGTGGATGATCTCGCATTTATCAACATTGTTTTCCATCTGCCAGACTTTGGCGCACTCACTTAAGATATTTATATCCCTCTGCATTCTCTCCACATACTCTGTACAATTTGCTTATCCACACAGTTTAGTGTCATCGTCAATTTTTGCTACGCTACACTCAGTCCCTCCTTCCAAATCAGCTGCGTGTCCAGCACCGACCCCTGCGGAAACCCACTCAACACTTACTGCCAACCGGAGAAACACCCATTTATACCATCTCTCTGCCTTCTATTGGTTAACCACTCCACTACCGATGCCTATACACTTCCTCTGGATTTATGCATCAATATCTTATTTATAAGTCTATTGTGCGGCACCTTATTGAACGCCTTCTGGAAATCAAAATATACAACATCCACCTGTCACCCTCTATCCACTGCATTCATTATGTCCTCAAAGAACTCCAGTAAGTTTTTCAACTGTATCTACCCTTCTGAATCCATGCTGCATTTGTCTAAAGAGTATCTCCTTTCTATTTCTTCCTTAATTATAGCTTCAAGCATTTTTCTAACTACAGATGTTGAGCTAACTGGATAATGTTGCCCGTCTTCTGCCGACATCATTTTTTTAAAAAGAATGGTGCTTTTTTGTGTTTGATAGGCGTTATCTGTTAATTCTTTTGTGTGTAAAACGGTGTTGGGGAGTTGGTGCTACTCTCGCTGTTCTTTTCTGCAAGTGATGGCGTCGGGAATTGCTATGTGTAGAGATGATCGTTGATTGTTTAGTGGCTACTGTTGCGAGGGGGTTTTTGAGAGTGGGATTATTGATTCTCTTTTTCATGGCGGCGGACAGTGGGGTGCAGTTGATATCATATCTTTCATTATCACCCACGGTCGTTCTGTATTTAATTGCTATCTGGAGAAGACAAATATCAAAGCTGTATTTTACTTTGACAATAGAATGGACCTTCAAACCTTTAGAAAGTACATCTGTGAGTCTGGAAATACAGATCCATAACTCCTTGAACGTGGCGTCACGGGTAAATAGAGTCACAAAGGAAGCCTTTATCACATTGGCCTTCTTAGGTCAATGTAATTATTGCATGAGATGGATTCTCTGTTGAAATTGCATAAGATGTTGAGGATGAATTTGGAGTATTGTCTGCAATTTGATCACCTACACACAGTAAATAAAAGAATACGTTTAAAACAATGCGGAGAAAATTTACAAGGATGCTCGCCGTAATGCAGAATGTGAATTATCAGAAACATTTGAAAACATTATGTTGTTATTTTCTAGAACATAGATGACTGAAGGCAGATTTGTTAGAAATCGACAATTTAGTTCAGTATTCTCTGTAAAAAAAATATCTTGGCAATTGTAGGGATGGCTTTCAGTGGATTGAAAAGCTTGAGCTTGAGCATATCAACATTAAGAAAGAGGAGATGCTGGACCTTTTGGAAAGTATTAAGATTGCTAAGTCTCTGGGGCTGGACAAGTAATACTCTTGGCTACTGTGCAGGGTGCGGTAAGAGATTGCTGGGCCTCTGGCAATGATCCCTGTATTATCAATGATGACAGAAGCCATTCCAGAGGATTGCAGGGTTGCAGATGTTCCTCCCTTATTCAAGAAAGGGAATAGAAATAGCCCTGCAAATTAAAGACCAGTGAGTCTTACTTCATTGGTTGGTAAGCTGATGGACAGATCCTGAGAGGCAGGATTCATGAGCAAATGGAGAGGCATAATATGATTAGCAACAGTCATCATGGATTTGTCAAAGGCAGGTCGTGAATTTCCCTTATGAGCCTGAATTTGACTGAACATGTTGATGAAGGTTTGTTGAGAAAGTAAGGAGGCATAGCATACCAGGCGACTTTGCTATGTGGGACCAGAATTCGCTTGCCCATGGAAGGCATACTGTGGTTGTAGACTGGCCATACTCTGCATGGAGATCAGTGACCAGCAGTGTGCCTCAGTGACCTGTTCTGGAACCGCTTCTCTTCGTGATTTTTATAAATAATCTGGATGAGGAAGTGGAGGGATTGGTTAGCAAATTTGCTGATGACACAAAGGTTGGAAGTGTCGTGGATAGTGTGGAGGGCTGTCAAAGGTTACAGTGGGACATTGATAGGGTGCAAAACTGGGCTGACAAGAGGCAGATGGATTTCAACCCAGATAAGTGTGAAGTGGTTTATTTTAGTAGGTCAAATATAATAGCAGGATATAGTATTAATGGCAAGACTCTTGGCAGTGTGGAGGATCACAGGTATCTTGGGCTCCGACTGCATTGGACGCTCAAACCAGCTATGCAGGTTGCATCTGTGGTTTAAAAAGGTGTACGGTGTACGGTGTATTAGCCTTCATCGATCGCGAAATTGAATTTAGGAACCGAGCGAGAATATTGCAGCTACATAGGAGCCTGGTCAGCCACCACTTGGAGTACTGTGCTAAGTTCTGGTTGCCTCACTAGAGGAAGGATGTGAAAGCCATATAAACATTCCAGAGGAGATTTACAAGGATGTTGCCTGGATTGGGGAGCATGCCTTATGAGGATAGATTGAGTGAACTCAGCCTTTTCTCCTAGGAGCAACGGAGGATGAGAGATAGACCTGATAAAATGTTGAGAGACATTGATCGTGTGCAGAGTCAGAGGCTTTTTCCCAGAACTGAAATCATTGCACGAAGTGTACACAGGTTTAACGTGCTGGGGATTAGGTACAGAGGATTTTTTTTTACTCAGAGAATGGTGAGAGCGTGGAATGGGCTGCCGGTAAATTTGCTGGAAGCAGATACAATAGGGTCTTTTAAAAGACTTTTGGATAGGTACATTGAACGTAGAAAAATAGAGGTCTACAGGTAAGCCGAGTAATTTCTAGGATAGGGATATGTTTGGCACAACCATGTGGGCCAAGTGGCCTATACTGTACTGTGCTGCAGGTTTTCGATATTTCTATTTTGATCTTCATTACCAGCACTATTAGAAGAGGCACATTATGTTCTCAAATCTCCATTTATCTATTGTAGCCCTTTCCGTCTATGGAATCACATACTTCACACATAATATTTTAAAGAATGACCCTAGCTTGACATTCACTGGACAGTCACTTTGCCTTCTCAATCTCAATTTTAAGATTTTCTTTCAGCTGTTCAGCGTGCCCAATGCCTCTAATTACACATACACTGAATCACTGTCAGGGTGCTTTCTATTTCTTCAGATCCCTCGAGCTGTTTGCTCAGAACCATGTCTTCCTGGAACAAGAAAAGTCGGCCGAAAAGGACAGCCTGTATGTTGCTTTACCTGTGCAAAGTGTGCCGATGGTGAGATCAGCAATGCCACTGGTAAGTGCTGAGATACACAGTCATTCCCTCGATTCCGTAGTTCTGTGCTGTGCAAGAGTATGGAAGAATTTAAGATGGAGGGTTATATGGGAGGCAGGGTTTAAGGGTCGGTACAACATTGTGGGCCGAAGGGCCTGCACTGTGCTGTATTGTTCTATGTTCCATGTTCAATATTTTCATATAACATAATTATTTTTTTAGATTCCACGGATTGCATCAAGTGTCCTCTGGAATACTGGAATAATCAGGCAAAAACAGAATGTGTTCTCAAGAGGGTTGAGTTTCTTTCATTTGGAGGCATTCTTGGGGTTATATTAGTAACACTTGATCTAATCGGAGTATGTTTTACTTTGGGAGCCGCTGCCATTTTCTACCGGTATCGAGAAACTGCCATGGTCAAAGCGAATAACTCTGAACTGAGCTTTCTGCTTCTTTTAGCTCTGCTGCTTTGCTTCATTTGCTCTCTGACTTTCATTGGAGAACCCTCCATCTGGTCTTGCATGTTGCGCCGCACCACTTTCGGAATTCTGTTTGTTCTCTGCATTTCCTGCATCTTGGGCAAAACTGTCCTTGTCGTGATTGCTTTTAAAGCAAATCAACCTAATAGTAGTGTTATGAACTGGTTCGGACCTGTGCAGCAACGTCTGGGCGTCTTCCTTCTTACGATTTTGCAAGTGTTAGTTTGTGTTGTCTGGTTAAGTGTGTCACCTCCCTACCCCCTTAAAAACATGAGCCATTACAGAGACATCATTATTCTGGAATGTAATGTCGGCTCCTTGACAGCTTTTTACTTGGTCTCAGTTTATATTGCTTTGTTGTCCATTGTGTGTTTAGTACTCGCATTCCTTGCCCGGAAACTCCCAGATAGTTTCAACGACGCCAAGTACATCACCTTCAGCATGCTGATCTTTTGCGCTGTATGGATAACTTTTATTCCAGCTTATGTGAGCTCTCCTGGAAAGTACACCGTAGCTGTTGAAGTGTTCGCCATTTGGGCATCATGCTTCGGTATGCTAGCTTGCATTTTTGCCCCGAAATGCTATATCATTTTATTCAAACCGGAGATTAATACAAAGAAACATTTGATGTCCAAAGGGACTTCACTTTAACAACCAAAGTAGCTTGCATCTTCATTACATGGTGTTTGTCATCTTCGTTCATTAAACACAATTTGGATTTTTTTAGTTCGTCAACAGGTTAATCATTTTTAGAATTGCACTCAGGAGAATAAAATGCATTTAAGATCTGTTGTGCATAATTTTGAATGATTTGTCCAACGTTTAACAGAATAAAACCAAACCGTAATATGATGTATGATTTCTATTTATGGTCTCGTCGTGATTAATCTTTACTTATGGAAACTTCTCCTCCACCAGTACTTACCTCAAATTTGCACAAAGCACGTTCTATCATTCAGTCTCGTTAAAACTTTGGCAAGTCAGACGTTGCTCTATCTTAATTGAATGTTGATATTCAAGTTAATTACGACGCCAATTTTCGGCTATTTGTTTGACAGTGTTAGCTCCACTTGCGCGTTTGATGAGGCATTGCGAATGATTATTTGAATAACTCTTACAGGCCCGTCATCTTTGGCTACATCCACACTAGACCGGATAATTTTGAAAACGCCGGTTTCGCGTAAAAAGGATAGACGTCCACATTATACGTTTTAAAAAAAATATCTCTATCCACATTGAAACAGAGATTTCGGGAAATCTCTTCCTACTGGGCATGCACAGTACACATCTGCCGAAAACAAGCGATGTGTTTGGTGTCGAATCTCGTCGTAAATGTGCACGCTTGTGTAGTTGCAGACTAGAAAAACGCTTAAAACGGTCATTTTAGCAAGGCATTTTCGACATCAAAAACACCGCTCACAGGATATTTTCACACAATTACCTGTAAAGTCTGGAGTGCATTTTTTGCGTGAAAATCCCAATAATTAACAGTTTCTGTGAAACTAACACCTCCCGGTCTTGTATTCAAAAGTGATTCAAAAGTCAAGGTACTCAGAACAAATTATTTTCTTGTTCTGATATTTTCTCTGAACAGCACTGAACCTCTTGACAATGCTCCTTGATTTTTACCATCGAGTTGCTACCACATGCTTAGCTGATTAGATATTTGAGTTAACGAACCTTTGTACACGTATACTTAATGAAGTGGCCTCTGAGTTTACTTACATTCGTTGATGCATTGAGTGATAACATGTAGAAGTAAAGACACGATGTTGCTTTGCTTGAGAACTGATTAGTTGGATCAGTTGAATAAACTTCCTGTCAAGAACTGAGTGAGCGCTCTTCCTAATTTACATTCGCCGGTACCGGCGACGTCCACACTACATGGATAAATCCTTAACCGAAGCTTTTTCTCTTCTTTTTACCTTCTGTCCTTACTAAAACCGCGCTTTCCTCCTCGATACCGGAACTTTTCAGAAACACTTTCCAGGGTAGGTATTTTTGAAAACGCTGCTCGGGCAGATCAGTGTGGATGGAGTAACTGGAGACTTCTGAAAGCGCTATCAGACGGTAGCGCGCTATTTCGTTGTTTTCTTGAACGCAACTTAACAATTTCAGAAGAGACGGCAAGGAAACTGACGCCAGAAGAGTTAGAAATGTACTCACCAAATACTTTGACCCATAGCTTACTGAATAATTAAGTATTCTCTCTTTGCCCTGTTTTCTGTCCTTGCTCGCATAAAGGTTGTTTACCTTATTATGCAAGTACTTCTCTGACAATAGATGTGTCACAGCCTAATGTGACATTGTATAGAAATGCGAGATACAAGATGCAGCCATGCTTATGCATTTAACAAGTTGCTTTATTAATGCAACAGAGTTAGTCAGTTTTTCAATGTTCGTCGTCATCACGAGAACTCCTCATAGGTTACCTCCAGACGCTCCAGTATATGTTTTATTTTCACTTTTAAGTTCCCCTGCGCGAGGCACAACAACTGTCCGTCGTTTTAAGATTTTTTGTAGTCTGCAACTGAACAAACGCCCACTTTCACACCAAGATTCGGCACCAAACACGTCGCATTCCTTTCGGCAGATGAGTCCTGCGCATGCGCCGTTGGAGGAGATTCGCCGAAATCTGCGTTTCAATGTGGACAGAGATATTTTTAAAAACGTATCGTATGGACGCCTATCGATATAACGCGGAAACGGCGTTTTCAAAAGTATCCGGTCTAGTATGGGTGTAGCCTTGGACTATAGTTGTGAAAGTTGTTCCATGCAATTTCCTCTTGTTAACATTCGGTTCAAACATTTTTCTGAGACGCTGTCATTGTACAGCCAATTGAAGGTTGGTTGCAAACACATGAAAACCTGCAGATGCTGGAAATACATGCAACACACACAGAATGCTGGTGGAACACAGAAGGTCAGGACGAAGGGTCTCAGCCCGAAACGTCGACAGTGCTTCACTTTATTGATGCTGCCTGGCCTGTTGCGTTCCACCAGCATTTTGTGTTGCTTGAAGGTTGGTGGGCATGGTTAGAACTGGTAATAGTATTAGCTTGCATTAAGCATTTGGACAATGTGTTCTACTTTGGAGAGCATGCTGTGAGTAAGTCATCATAACAGCAAGTTCTGATTTAAAATAGAAACATAAAAAGAAACCTACCGCACAATACAGGCCGTTCGGCCCAAATAGCTGTGCCGAATTTGTGTCCTTTCCTTAGAAATTACCCAGGGTTATCCAGAGCCCGCTATTGTTATAAGCTCCATGTACTTATTAAGGAATCTCTAAAAAGACCCTATCGTATCTGCCTGTAGCAGTGTCGCAGACAGCCCATTGCATGCACTCACAATTCTCTCCTTAAAAACTTATCTCTGACATCTTCTACTTCCAAGCACATTGAAACTGCCCTCTCATGCTAGCCATTTCAGCCTGGGAAAGGCCTCTGACTATCCACAGGAGCAATGCCTCTCATCATCTTATGCATCCCTGACGGGTCACCTCTTATTCTCCGTCTGCAGCAGGAGAAAATGCCAAGTTCATTCAGCCTATTCTCAATAGGAATGATCACCAGTGCAGGCAAAATCCTTGTAAATCTCCTCTGCTCCCTTTCTATGTTTTCCACATCCTTGATGTAGTAAGATGACAAGAATTAAGCACAGTGATCCAAATGGGTCTATGACTAGGGTACTATAATGTTTGTTTATACTGCAACTATGAATTAGCTAATTTAATTTAATACTTCCAGCTGTTTTGAGTCATGCAGGGTAAAAGGTTAGTGATCTCTCTCCACTGTATTGAGCCAACTGAAATTTCAGTAACACTAGTCCCATTTGCCTTTGTTTGGCGCATGGCACACTAAATGTTTCCTTTCTATGAAGTTGGATCAATATCTAGACACAAAACTGAGGAATGAGAATAATAAACATGCAGGAACGTTATAGGCTTCTGTGGAGGGGAATGGGAATGTTGATGTCAAAAACCTGCATCAAAGTATGTTCAGACTATGTCAGGCCAGTCCGTCAATAGATGGCTTTCTTCTTGCTCCTTCCTTAAGCATTAGGTGCCGTCCCATTTCCAGATAATATTTTAAAATTTATAACTGGATACTAATTTCCACTATCTCATCAATGCTACATGACAGAATGATTGCATTGTTGAGCTTTATCAAATGTCAAGGCTAATAACTGCGTTACTAATAATTGATTTATTTACTTGATGGAAACATGTTTTTTTTTATATCGCCGGCATTATCCAAGAATGCAAACTACACAATTAAGAAAGCTAACCACTCAACTAAACACTAGATTTTTTGAGGATACTGAGGCACATCTACAGTTCCAAGAAAAAAAAATTCAAACTCCGTCCCCTTGAAAGTTCTCTTACTTTACTGATTTCAAATGTTGCAGGACGGTGGATTTAATTTGACTATTTTGACATTGAATAACTGAAAATGACTCCTATCAGAGTGAAAAGAGGAGGCTAATTGCACATATAAAACATAAAACAAGAGGGCACAGGTTTAAGATGCTTGGGAGTAGGTACACAGGAGTTGTCAGGGGTGAGTTATTTATGCGGGGAGTGGTGAGTGCATGCGATGGGCTGCCGGCAACGGTGGTAGAGGTGGATACGATATGGTCTTTTAGCATACTTTTGATTAGGTACATGGAGCTTAGCAAAATAGTGGGCTATGGGTAAGCCTACTAATTTGTAAGGTGGGACAATTTTTGGCCCATCTTTATGAGCCGAAGGGCCAATATTGTGCTGTAGGCTTTCTATTTTTCTATGTTTCCATGAAAAATCTGTATTCACCTTCTTCTAGGCTGTATTGAGTAGATGTGTCTTTCGTAGCAATTACAGTCTTGAGTCCGTTTGTATAGATGTCTAACAGCTTTGCACATCTGGACTCAGCAATTTTTCCCCATTCTTCTTTACATAACTGATCAAGCTCTATCTGATTTCATGGGGATCATGAATGAACAAGCCTTTTCAAATCCAGCAGCAATTTCTCAATTCAATTGAGGTCTGGACTCAGACTAAGCCACACTGAAGGACATTAACTTTGTTATTATTAAGCCAGTCCTGTGTAGCAAATTCTATATTGTGGTAATAATCCTGCTGAAAAACAAACCTCTCCCAAGCTGCAGTCTTCCTCCAGACTGCATCAGGATTTCCTCTAGGATTTTCCTGTATTTTGCTGATTCATTTTACCCTTTGCCTTCACAAGCTTTCCAGGGGCAGCTGCAGTGAAGCTTCCGCACAGTATGATGCACTATGCTTCATTGAAGGGCTGGTGCACTAGGACGATGTGCTTAGACGAAAGAAAGAGTTCAGACTGATGGCCAGAAAGCTTAACTTTGGTTTCATGAGATCTTTAAACCGTCTTCCAGCCGGCATAACTGTCTCCCATATGCCTTCTGGCATACTCTAGCTGAGGTGTTGTGTGAGATTTTTTTCAGCAGTGTCTTTCTCTTTGTCACTCTCCCATAAAGCTGTGACTGATGAAGCACCCCATGAACAACATTTGTATGCGCGTTATCTCGCTTCTCAGGTACCGAAGTTCGTTGTTCATCCAGAGTTGTAACAGATTTTTTGATGGCCTCCCTCCTTGCATGCTTACTCAGTTTTGAGGATGACCTGCTCCAGATAGATTTACAGCTGTGCTATAATCATTCCATTTCCTGATGATTCATCTAACTGCACCCCAAATGATATTCAGTGCCATGGAAATTTCCTTGCATTTATATCCTGACATTTACTTTTCGATAACCATTTCATGAAGTTGACTGGAGTTGTCTTTTGTCTGTATGGTGCACTTTTCGTGAAGATAGTGACTCAACAGCAGTTTGTTCTTTTTCTACAATCAATTGAAACAGCTTGACAACACACAGGTCTTCAAACACAGATCTCCATTTTGTGTGACTTCTAAGTTATGTTACTTCTAACACAAATTGGCTGCACTGTAATATTTAGTGTGTCAACTTGACTGGGTGACTACTTATGCAATCACTTACGTTGTGTTTTATATTTGCAATAAATTCAGATCATCTTCTGAAGATCTGTAATCAATTTGTCAGAAGAGACTTTATCTGTTGATTAGTGTCATGCTGATGAATGATTGTTCTGTCCGTATTAATTATCAGTTGGCTCACCACTTCTCTATAGTACTACCTTGATTGAGTTGTTGTTAATTTATTCGGACTGTATGCAATATTCAGTCCTGACGCGAGGTAAATACTGTTTGTCTCGACACAGTTTTGTGCCTTGATGCCTGTTCTTGGCTGGTTGAAGATATTATTTATTTATTTAATTACGTATTCATCTATAGAGCATGGAGCAGGGCATTCCAGCCCTTTGAGTCACGACTTCACAATAATTCCTCACAATCCCAATCAACTCAAATATTTACATATTTTGTGTTTCTTTTTTTCCCATCCCCATGAAGGGTGTCGGCCACAAGTGAAGTCGTTTAACTCTTTTCCACAGATGCAGCCTGGCATCCTTCAGTATTCCTTCAGCACTTTGGGTGTGTGGCTTGGATTTTCAGTAACCGTAACATAATCACTGAACAACGTACAATAACCAATTAACCTACTTGAATGCAGATTTGTTGAACAAACCTGGAGCTCATCAGAAAGTTCAGACAATCCACAAGGAGTATGAATAGAGACTCCACTGGAAATAAATCCTGAAATCAACCCTCCCGAGCATCCCTTAAACAGCTCGTTTACCCTGGCCCCGATTCTACAGTTTCTGTCCAACAAACATTCCATAAAAGGGTATACAGAATTCGAATCTGGGCTACATTGGCCCAACTGTTTTTATCCTAATTTGGAAATTATTTTGGCTATTACTTCTTCCATTGTATGTTGTTCCAACATGTAGTCTGCTAGGGACAACGACAAATTCCCAGAAGTCATTTATAGTATTTTTAACAGTTTTCATCCAAATGTATGCAGTAGAAATACATATTTGTTGATTTCAACCCACATAATTCACAGATATTTTCCATTTTCCCCTGCTTTCAGCCATCCCCGTAGAAAATTCATTGTTAAATTTTCCAGTTAACACCTTTGCAGTATTTATGATTTTTAATGTGACAGGCGTTATTTATTATAGATGATAGCTCGAAGTGAAAACAAATTTACCAACTTACAATGAAGAATGCACCGCTGAAATATGAAATAAATATTTGTTAACATCGGTGCTGGAGGATATATTACCATTTGTAATCAAAGATGTAATAACTTTATTTCAAAAAATGAACTGCATCAACAGGGATATAAATCAGAAATCATTTTCCAGATTTTATGAAGCGCCCTTGGATTGGGACAACTTGTTCTCTGGCAAGGATGTCGTTGGTAAGTGGGAGGCCTTCAAAGGAGAAATTTTGAGAGTGCAGAGTTTGTATGTTCCTGTCAGGATTAAAGGCAAAATGAATAAGATCAAGGGGCCTTGGTTCTCTAGGGATTTTGAAAATCTGATAAAGTAGAAGAGAGATGTATGATATGTATAGGAAACAGGGAGCAAATAATGTACTCCTGGAGTATAAAATATGACAAAAAAACTTAAGAAGAAAACAGGAGGGCTAAGAGAAGACATGAGGTAGCTTTGACAGTCAAGGTGAAGGATAATCCAAAGAGCTTCTACAGGTATATTAAGAGCCAAAGGAGAGTAAGAGATACAATTGTTCCTCTTGAAGATCAGAGTGGTCGGCTATGTACGGAACCAAAACAAATGGGGGAAATCGGTATTTTTGTGTCTGTATTTACTAAGGAAACTGGCATGGATTCAATGGAAATAAAGCAAACAAGTAGTGCGGCCATGGAAACTACACAAATTGAAGAGGAGGAGGTGCTTGCTATCTTGAGGCAAATCAGACTAGATAAATCCCCAAGACCTGACAAGGTATTCCCTCGGACCGTGAAGGAGACTTATGTTGAAATTGCAGGGTTCCTGGCAGATATATTTAAAATGTCAATATCTACGGGTGAGGTGCCGGAGGATTGGAGGATAGTTCATGCTGTTCCATTGTTACAAAAGACGATCTAAATGTAATCCAGAAAATTACAGGCAAATAAGTTTGATGTCGGTAGTAGGTAAATTATTGGAAGGAGTACTAAGAGATAGGATCTACAAGTATTTAGATAGACAGGTACTTATCTGGGAGAGTCAACACGGCTTTGTGCGTGGTAGGTCATGTTTAACAAATTTATTAGAGTTTAAAGTGGATGAAGGGAAAGCAGTGGATGTTGTCTACGTGGACTTCAGTAAAGCCTTTCACAAGGTCCCGCATGGGAGGTTACTGCGGAAGATTCAGTCGCTAGGCGTAGATGGTGAGGTAGTAAATTGGATTAGATATTGGCTCAATGGGAGAAGTCAGAGAGTGGCAGTGCAGGATTGCTTCTCTGAGTGGAGGCCAGTGACCAAATGTGTGCAACGGGCATCAGTACTGGGTCCATTGTTCTTTGTCATCTATATCAATAATCTAGAAGATAATGTGGTTACTTGGAACAGCAAATTTGCTGGTGATACAAAGATTGTAGTGGACAGTCAGGAAGGTTTTCATAACTTTCAGAGGGATCTGGACCAGCTGGAGGACGGGCTGAAAAACGGCAGATGGAGTTTAATACAGAAACGTGTGAGATATTGCACTTTGGAAGGGAAAACCATGGTAAAATATATAAGGTAAATGGTAGGGCCCTGAGGAGTGCAGTAGAACAGAGGGATCTGGAAATAAATGTGCACAATTCCCTAAAAGTGGCATCGCAGGTAGATAGGGCAATAAAGAAAATTTCGGTATGTTTGGCTTTGTAAATCAATGTATTGAGTATGAGAGTTGCAATGTTATGGTGAGGTTGTATAAGACATTGGTGAGGCCGAATTTGGAGAATTGTGTAACGTTTTGGTCACCGAAGTACAGGAAGAATAGTAATAAGGTTGAAAGAGTGCAGAGAAGGTTTACAACGATGTTGTCGGATCTTGAGTAACTGAGTTACAGAGAAAGGTTGAATAGGTTAGGACTTTATTCCGGGAGCGTAGAAGAATAAGAGGAGACTTCATAAAGGTATATAAAAATATGATGGGTATAGAAAGAGTGAATGCAAACAGTTTTTTTCCACTGAGGCTAGGGGAGAAAAACACCAGAAGACATAGCTTAAGAGTAAAGGGAGAGGGAAGAGTTTAAAGGGAACATTGGGGGACTTCTTCACATAGAGAGTGGTGGGAGTGTTGAATGAGCTACCAGATGAAGTTGTAAGTGCGGGCTCTCTTCTAACATTTAAGAAAAACTTGGAGAGGTACATGGAGGACAGGTGTATGGAGGGATATGGGCCAGGTGCAGGTCAGTGGGACTAGGCAGAAAAATGGTTCAGCATAGACAGGAAGGGCTAAAAGGCCTGTTTCTGTGCTGTAATGTTCTATGGTTCTATGGAGATTCTCCCTAATAGCATTCGTGATGGTGATTTTAGATTTCATTAAGTATTTCCTCTAGGTTATATGAAGGAAATTTGCCGACATGACTAAATGTTATTGGATTAGGGATATTTCGTTGGTATAGAGTGTAAACTTTCTTAACAGAGATGGCAAAATAGGCAAATGTGGACCGCTCACTCAATTTAACAAGTCACACCATTCAACAATTGTTCCTGATCTGTATTGGTGAGGTGGCTGAGAGGAAGCCGACTTTAATTTTCCAAACATATTCACCCTCTTCAATTTTGCCCCTGTGGTATAATTTCACTTTTTGCTCTGTGTACATTTATATCCAATAATTTGCTTGTCTTCCCTTATATTCATGTTACATCCATCACCTACTTGTGAGCCTGCTGGCTCATACTCAGCGCGGTCACTGGTTCCCTTCCACCCGCCATATTAATTTAAACGACTCCTGACAGTTCTAGTAGATCTGCTCGCAAGGATATTGACCCCCTTTTGATTCATGTGAAACCCTTCCATTTTGTACAGTTCACTCCTGACTGAAGAGGAATCCAGCAATCTGAATCACTGTCTGTTGCTCCAGTTCTTCAGACACACAATCTGCCACCTGATTCTATTGCTATCCTTACTGCCATATTGCACAGGCAGCAAACCCCAGATTATTACCTTTGAGGTCTTGCTTCTCAGCTTCGTTCCTAGCCCTCTATATTCTTTTTCCAGATCCTCCTCACTTCTTCTATCTGTGTCATTAGTACTAATATGTACTACAGCTTCTGACGGCTCACCCTATCCTTTCAAGCTACTGTGGATGTGTCGAAGTATTGGCCACCCCGTCACTTGGGAGACAAACAACCTTGGCATTTTCTTTTCGCATCCACTGGTGTGCTCGCCATTATCTGATTTTCACCCTTCCCTCTCCTGGCAGACACCTATTTATCTGTCTACTGCAACAGTGGTGTGACTACCTCCCTGTAGTTCCTGTCTGTTACTGCCTCACTTTCCCTAACAATCTGAAGGTCATCGAGCTGCACCTCCACAACCCTAACATTGTCTCGAATGATATATATCCCAGAACAACTGAAAGGCTGGGAATTCCAGCTTAAAAGAAAAGAACACTTATATTGTACGGGAATGATTCTGTTGCATCTGCACACTACTGCAATCAACAAATGAAACTCTTTAAGCGACCTCCCATATGGGAACTTGTTCAAGGCCTTGCAAAGGTCCAGAAGACAACTAAGTATGCACAGAGGTGAGAAAAAGCGGCACTGAGTTCACGGACCACTTACGATTTACAGAGGATTAGGTCTTTGATGTCTACAGGATACTTAAATATTTCTACGGACAGGGACTGATTAGGGATTTGCAACATCGTTTAGCGCATGGTAGTTCACATCCTACCAATCTCATTCAGTTTTTTTTTTGGAGTTAACAAGAATGTTTATAACGACAAGATAGTCGATGCATTCTCAAAAGTATTATTCACTTGGCATTCAAGATAATGTTATAATCTGATTACTATTGGCTTCAGGGCAGAGGCCAGAAAGCGGCAGAATGTGATTGCCTAACTGACTGGAGGTCAGTGACTCGTGCTAGATCTGCTGTTACTTGTCATCAATATGAACAATTTAGAAACATATAAAGAAACATAGAAAACCTATAGCACAATACAGGCCTTTCAGCCACTACGTTGTGCCGAACACGTTCCTACCTTAGAAATTACTAGGCTTACCTATAGTCCTCTATTTTACTAAGCTCCATTTACCTAACTAAAAGCCTCTTAAGAGACCCTATCGTATCTGCCCAGCACCGTTTCCAGCAGTCCATTTCATGCACTCACCACCCTCTAAGTAAAATACTTACGCCTGACATCTCCTTTGTACCTACTCCCCAGCAACCTAAACCTCTCTTCTTATAGCGACCATTTCAGCCCCGGGAAAAAGCCTCTGTCTATCCACACAATCAATGACTCTCGTCATCTTGTACACTTCTACCAGGTCACGTCTCATTCTCCTACACTCTAAGGAGAAAAGGCCGAGTTCACTTAACCTATTCTCATAAGGCATGCTCCTCAATCCTGGCAACATCCTTGTAAAGGTCCCCTGCATCTTTTTGATGACTTCCACAGTCTTCCTGTAGTGAGGCTACCAGAAATGAGCACAGTACTCCAAGTGGGGTTTGACCAGGGCCCTACTTAGCTGCAATATTACCTCTCAGCTCCTAAATTCAATTCCATGATTGATGAAGGCCAATAAACCATATGCCTTTTAACCGCAGAGTCAAACTGCGCAGCTGCTTTGAGAATCCTATTGATTCGGACCCCAAGATCCCTTTGATTCTTCGCACTGTCAAGAGTCTCACTATTAATACCATAACCTGCCATCATATTTGACGTACCAAAATGAACCACTTCACAATTATCTGGGTTGAACTCCATCTGCCACTACTCAGCCGAATTTTGCTTCCTATCAATGTTCCTTTGTAACCTCTGACAGCCCTCCACACAATCCACAACACCTCCAACCTTTGTGTCATCAGCAAACTTAAATACCCATCCCTCCACTTCCTCATCCTGGTCATTTATTAAAATCACGAAGATTAAGAGTCAAAGAACAGATCCTTGAGGAACTCCAATGCTAACTGACATCCATGCAGAATATGACCCGTCTATAAATAACTCTTTGCCCTCTGGGGTCAAGCCACGTCTAGATCTACAAAGCAATGTCCCCTTGGATCCCATGCTTCCTTACCTTCTCAATAAGATTTGAATGGGATATCTTATCAAATGCCTTTTGCAGAAACCGATATACACTACATCTCTGCTCTTCCTTCATCAATGTGTTTAGTCACATCTTCAAAAAATTCAATCATGCTCATGAGGCACGACCTGCTTTTGACAAAGCCATGCTGACTACTCCAAATCATATTACACCTTTCCAAATTCTCAGAAACCCTGCCTCGCATGACTGCTCCATCAATTTACCAACCACGGAGGTAACACTCACTGGTCTATACTTTCCTGGGCTATCTCGACTGCCTTTTTTGAATATAGAAATAACATCCGCAATCATGCAGTCCTCGGGAACCTCTCTTGTCCATATTGATGATGCAAAAATCATCGCCAGAGGCTCAGCAATCTCCTCCCTCACCTTTCACAGTAGTCTGGGGTACATTCCGTCCAGTCCCGGGGTCTTATCCAACTTGATGCATTGGAAAAACTTCAGCAAATTCTCTTTCTTAATATCTCCATTCTATTGCTTTTCAGTATGCTGCAATTCATCATTACAATCGCTAAGATCCTTTTCCATAGTGAATATTGAATTCAGTAAACTAAATGAGTAGTTTACTAGATGATAATTTTGTAAACTGGATTAGTAAATTTACAGATGACATCAACGTGAGGCTGCAATGGGCAGTGAGAAAGTCTATTAAAGTCTGCAACAGGTTCTGAACAAGCTGGAAGCATACGCTGAATAATAGCAGATGGAATTTACTGCGGATAAGTTTGTAGTGATGCACTTTTTATGACAAACCAGTAGTGGTTTTAGGTGACGAGTGGTTGGACGTAAGACAGAAGAATCTGAGCATATGGATTCAAAATTCATTGACAGTGGCCTTACAGTTAGATTTGGTCATCAAGAGAGGTTGTGCCACATTGGCCTTCATAAATCAATACACTGACAGGAATTTGGTTGTAATCTTGAAGACGAAAACGATGTTTATTTTCAGATCTAATTTGATCTACTGTGTGCAGTTGTCCTCACCTACCTATAGGAAATATATCAACAAGATTGAAAAGGTGCAGGGAAAATTTACAAGGATGATGCCAGTAACTGAGTTAAAGAAAAAGTTAATTTAAATTAGTACTTTATTCACTCAAACATAAAAGTATCAGGGAGGTTTGCGTTGACACATTCGATATTATGAATGTGGACAGGGTAAATACAAGCAAACTTTTTCCTCTGACTTTGATTGAAACTGGATATTGAGAGTGAAAGGTGAAATGTTAAAAGGGAATAAAAGGGGTACTGCATTACTGAGGGATGGTAAGAATGTGAAACGAACTGCCAAAGAAACTGATGGATACAGGTTCAATTTAAAATTTTAAGTGAAATTTCAACAGGTATCCGGGGCTATGGGCCAGATTCAGGTCGATGACACTTGGAAGATCAAATGGTTTGGCATGGACGAGATGGGCATTTGTCTCAGCAAAGCCTTTCTGGCATTCTAACACTGTTTTCAACAATAGTAATTATTATTGTGGTAAGTGAAATAGAAAACGTTGTTACTCAAGGATGCTGCAAAATAGGAATAGGTCACTAATCCCAGCAAACTTATCCTACCATTCAACCTGATCAGTCTGAACTTCTCGGGCTTCATCTACCTTTTTGTGCAAGTTCCGCTTTGCTATCAATTCCATATGAATAATCATCTGAGTCAATTTAAAAAAAATTCTAATAATCTGTCTTTTGCCACACTCGTTCAGAGAATCCTGGAGCTTCACTAATGTCTTGGAGACTTAATATCTACGCGCCTCTGTTTGAGTTGATGACAGTTTTACCTCATCAGCGTAGCCCCTTGCTCTAGCCTCTCCAATTGCTCAATCAGACAGACAGACAGAAATACTTTATTGATCCCGAGGGAAATTGGGTTTCGTTACAGCCGCACCAAAGAAGAATAGTGAAGAAATATAGCAGTATAAAACCATAAATGATAAAATAATAGTACGTTAATTATGCCAAGTGGAAATAAGTCCACGACCGGTCTATTGGCTCAAGGGGTCTGACACTCCGAGGGAGTAGATGTAAACTTTGATGTTCCACAGGCAGGAATGACATCCTACGACGCTCAGTGTTACATCTCGGTGGAATGAATCTCAGGCTGAATGTACTCCTGTGCCTAACCAGTTCATTATGGACTGAATGGGAGTCATTGTCCAAGATGGCATACAACTTGGACAGCATCCTCTTTTTGGACACCACCGTCAGAGAGTCCAATTCCACCCCCACAACATCACTGGCCTTGCGAATGAGTTTGTTGATTCTGTTGGTGTCTGCTACCCTCAGCCTGCTGCTCCTGCACAGAACAGCAAACATGATAGCACATGATAGCACTGGCCTCCATAAACTCGTAGAACATCCTCAGCAGACGTTAAAGGACCT
Source organism: Hypanus sabinus (assembly GCF_030144855.1). Classification (NCBI taxonomy): domain Eukaryota; kingdom Metazoa; phylum Chordata; class Chondrichthyes; order Myliobatiformes; family Dasyatidae; genus Hypanus; species Hypanus sabinus. Next base: position 12,793,515 of record NC_082707.1, on the reverse strand, counting down.
CACTCCCCTCAGGAAATAGAGATGGCACTGACCCTTCTTGTAGACAGCCTCAGTGTCCTTTGACCAGTCCAGATTATTGTCCATTCGTATCCCCAGATATTTATAATCCTCCACTATGCTCACACTGACTCCTTGGATGGAAACAGTGGTCACCGGTGCCTTAGCACTCCTCAGGTCAACCACAAGCTCCTTAGCTGGTGATCTCAAATCTCCACATCTGATACAGGAGCAGAAGTAGCCGCTCTGTCCATTGAGTCTGCTGTGCCATTCAATCATGTGCTGATCCAATTCTTGGAATCATCTCCACTCCCCTGCCTTCACCCCATACCCTTTGATGTCCTGCGAATCAAGAACCTCTTTTGAAGATATACAGTATAACCAAATACTGAATATATTTAATATTCATAGCACTTTGTCAGTGAAATAAAACAGTCTGTTTTATTATGAGTACTTGTCTATTAAATTACATGCATTAGTTTTAGTAATTATTATATGATGTGTGTGTTTATGGATTGTGTTTAACTATATGTAGTGTGGTGTTATGAATCTTGTTCTGAGATGTTTGCCTTACCACTGAAATTTGAAATTCCTCAAAGAAAATAGTTAATTGAATATAAGGTTGAAGTGGGAAGTTTACATATACTTTGGTTGAAATCATTAAAACTCATTGTTTAACCACTCCACAGATTTCATATTAGCAAACTATAGTTTTCGCAAAACATTGAGGGCATCTACATTTTGCATCACATGGGTAAATTTTCCAACAATTGTTTACAGACAGCTTATTTCACTTTTAATTGATTTTATCACATTTACAGTGGGTCAGAGGTTTACAAACAAAATCAAAAGAACTCAGCTAAGACAGCAGAAAAAAAAAACAACAAACTATGGAACTCCACAAGTCTGGTTCATCCTTGGGAGTAATTTCCAAAGGCCTAAATGTACCATGTTCATCTGTACAAACAATAGAATCTAAGTATAAACATTATGGGATCATGTAGCCATCATACCGCTCAAGAAGGAGAGATATTCGGTCTCCTAGTGATGAGCGTTCCTTAGCGCAAGAAGTGCAATTCGATCCCAGAGCAACAGCAAAGGACGTTGTGAAGATGCTGGAGGAAACCGGTAGACAAGTATCTAGATCCACAGTAAAATGAGTCCTATATCGACATAATCTGAAAGGCTGCTCAGCAATGAAGAAGCCACTGTTCCAAAACCGCCATAAAAAAAGCCAGACTACAGTTTTCAAGTGTACATGAGGACAAAGATCCTACTCTTTGGAGAAATGTCCTCTGGCCTGTTGAGACAGAAAAAAACGAGCTGGTTTTACACATGAAGGAGGTTTTGAATGATAGCCTTCTCAGTGTGGTATGGATAGACTGACTGAGGTTCTGTTCAGAAAGGAAACCTGCAGCTCTGCTCTCATTGGTTAAGATTGTTGCACCGACATTCCTGATGGGTTGCTGAACATCACTTACCTGGTATAGTATATCTCAGCGTCAGTGTATAAAGGTAAGTGAGGTACTTGTTCGTTGCATATTATACTCCAGGATGGGGCTCGTGTTCATTTGGGGCACAGGGATGCTGGTGGACTTCTAAAGTACACTCAGAGATGACTACTGGATTTGCAGTACTGGTATTGTATTTGTTGCGATTTTGTCAGAGTCATACTAGTCTGGGGGTGAGATCATCACATTCACAACTTTCCAGAGTGGAGTGTCCGGTGGGAGTGTGCCTTATTCTGATTGTGAAAAGTCGCTTCCATTGTGATTGGTTGCTAAAGAAGCTGCAAACAAGAGAAAATCTGCAGCTACTAGAAATCCAAGCATCCCACAACAAATGCAGGAAGAACTCAGAAAGCCATGCAACATCTATGGAAAAAAGATGTACAGTCGGTGATTTGGGACAAAGCCTTTTAGCAGGAAGCTGCAGCTGGTTTTCAAAATAGTGTCCAGTTTCAAATATCCTGGATTTCTGAAATTGCCGGTAAAAGGGAATTTCTGTCTTCTTCCTCTTTTAAGAAATGGCCATTGGGGATGTATTTTCTGTGCATACCTTTAACTCAGTATGTCTGGTGAATGTTCATAGGTCTGTTGAGTATTTCGATTTGGAGCGATTGCAACTTGGAGAACATGCATGTTTAGTAATTTGTTTACTGTTTGTATATAAATGATCAATATAGCTATTCCCTGAGAGTGTTCTTTATCAACTGTTCGACCAAGGAGCTTGATTGGACATTACATCTGGTACAGCTTTGAACGGGGTCTGGCTTTTTGCGCAGAAATTCAGTTCTTTAAGTGGATATATAAAAGAGTGGACCCTCAGTATGAGAGATGCAGAGTCCCAGCGTGGAGAGGTAAAAATATAGTTTGAATGTCTCGCTTACTTACTCATGAATTTCAGAATGCTGCTAACTTGGTCTGATTGGTTAGGATTCGCCGGGGTTGAATGGGCCATCACATTGTTTTTATGCTTACACCGTTGTGTTTTCCCAGGAGGAAAGAGAGCTGGCAGGGTGCTTTCTGGCTATTTACAACAATTGCAAGGCATCAGTGGAAAAAAGACAGCGAGTCTGAAGAATTAATTGGAAGATCACAGTTAGCGCTGTGTTGTTCTGAGCGATCAATATTTATGGCACACAGTAGGGCTACGAAGTTAGAAGATATGCATATACAGATAGCCTGCAAGCTACTGAAAATACAGAAATAACAGACGTCTCGATGTGTCAGTTGAAACCTGATCTTGATATGGCTCCAGCCATGTTGCGACTAGGTGATGATTACACTGTGGAGCTGGCAGAGGGAGATGACTGGCTGGATGATGAAAATGAGGGAGAAAGAGTATCATCAACCTTTTGGGTTAATCTTCAAGATTATCACCCTCTCCTTTGTGCGCGAAACAGAACGGGCCTGGCCATTGTTTATTGTTCACACACTTGCTGAGAGGGATATTGGCCTGCAGTTTCTTCCTCTCTGTATTCAGAGGGGAGGACACTTGGGTGGACACCTTTGAGACAACACAGCTCAAGAGAAACCTCCGCTGAGAAATTAACGAGTTTATCGGATAAGTACAAAAAAAACGGCTGTGGAGTCTTTGATCATGTCTTTATTGAGGATATGGGATGGGGAGGTGTGGTGGTGGTTGTACCAGATGGAGCCCACCTAATGGAGAGATGAGTGCCTTACGGAGCCTAACGTCCGAACACGCGATCAATAATGCTCGGAGAAGTGTACTTGATTCCCTTAAGCATGGCAGCAATTAAACCCAGGTGTTTTACTCTTACCAAGTATAATTTAAAACCCCAAGCGGATTATACCACAGCAGAGGCGTACACTGAAGTTCTACATCTGTGGGCTGTTATCATAGAAATATACTACGATAGTGGTATCCTACGAGAGGATATTGAATAAACTTTTGGAATGGTGGGACTCAATAGACAATAGGTGCAGGAGTAGGCCAATTGGCCGTTCGAGCCAGCAACACCATTCAATGTGATGATGGCTAATCAGCCACCATCAGTAATGCGTTCCTGCCGTCTCCCCGTATCCCTGGAATCTGGAACCTTGCAGATGCACTATCTAATTCTTTCTTGAAAGCATTCAGAGAATTGGCTTCCAATGCCTTCTGTGGCATAGCATTCCATAGATCCACAACTCTCTGGGTGAAAAAGGTTTTCCTCAACTGCGTTCTAAATGGCCTACCCCTTATTCTGAAACAGTGACCTCTGGTTCTGGACTCCCCCAACATCGGGAACATGTTTCCTGCCTCTAGCATGTATAATCCCTTAATAATCTTATATGCTTCAATCAGATTCCCTTCTCAGTTCCAGTGTATACAAAGTCGCTCCAATCTTTCAGCATATGACAGTCCCGCCATCCTGGAATCGACCTTGTGAACCTATGCTGGACTCTGTCTATAGCAGGAATCTCCTTACTCAAATTTGGAGACCAAAACTGAACACAATACTCCAGGTATGGACTCAGCAAGGCCATGTACAACTGCAGAAGGACCTCCTTACCCCTATGCTCAAATCCTCTTATTATGAACGCCAAACATGCAATTAGACTTATTCACTGCCTGATGTACCTGCATGCTTGCTCTCAGTGACAGATGAACAACGACACCTGGATCTCGTTGTACTGCCCCTTTTCCTAACTTGACACCATTCAGATAGTAATCTGCCTTCCTGTTCTTTCCAGCAAAGTGGCTAACCTCACATTTATCCGCATTAAACTGCATCTGCCATACATCTGCCCACTCACCCAACCTTCCCAAGTCACCTTGCATTCTCCTAACATCCTGCTCATATTTCACACTGCTACCTAGCTTTGAGTCATCTGCAAAATTTGCTAATGTTACTTTTAATCTCTTCATCTAAATCATTAATGTATATTGCAAATAGCTGTGGTCCCAGCGCCGAGTATTGCGGTACCGCACTAGTCACTGCCTGCCATTCTGAAAAAGTCCCGTTAATCCCTACTCTTTGTTTCCTGTCTGCCAACCAATTTTCTATCCCTGTCAGTACCCTACCCCCAAAACCATGTGCTCTAATTTTGCCCACTAATCTTGTTTGTGGGACCTTAACATAGGCTTTCTGCAATTGCAGCAATTTTTTAAATCGCAGCAAGAGGCGAAGAGGGAAGAGGTAAAAAACAGCTCGGAGAGTAGCAGTTTTTTTTTACTGATTGCGACGAAGAGGCTAGACTGCGCAGGGGCGTGACATAGCGCCAAAGGTTTAACGAGGAGAAGACGTTTTTAACGGTTATTTAAATCGCAGCAAGTGGCGGAGATGGCAGGGGTAAAAGAAGCTCGGAGAGAAGCTGTTTTTTTAACTGATCGCGGCAAAGAGGCTAGACTGCGCAGGCGCGTGGCATAGCACGCTAAAGGTTTAAAAAGAGAGACCGCCATATACAGAGGCCGTCGTCCCAGTGGACTGAGGCAGAGTGTGCCTGCCTTTGCTCAATCAGGCTTCGGCGAGAACAGGCGGAGGCGAGCTTTGAACGGAGCACAACTGCACAAGCGCGTAAAAGCCGGCCCGTGAGGCAGCGGGAGAATTTAAATAGCGAGCAGAGGCTGAGTACGAGCTTCACTCACGGTGAGGTAAGACCGGGTAAGCTCTTTTAACTAATCTAGTTAGAATAGGAGCAGGTAATGGAGGCAGCAGTTAGGGCAGTTGAGTACTCCGTTTGCAGTATGTGGGAAGTCAGGGCGAGCACAGCTGTCCCTGATGACTACACATGCAAAAGGTGCATCCCACTGCAGCTCCTGACAAACCGTGTTAGGGAACTGGAGCTGGAGCTGGATGAACTCCGAATCATTCCGGAGGCAGAGACAGAAAGAGACAGGAGTTTCAGGTAGATAGTCACCCCTAGGAGTCAGGAGACAGGCAGTTGGGTGACTGTCAGGTGAGGGAAGGGGAAAAGACAGGAAGAGTAGAGCACCTCCTGCTTTTCCCATCAACCATAAG